>NC_052512.1:5785089-6082589 GCF_014356525.2 Nilaparvata lugens | reverse complement strand
AGCATTGTCATGTTTCAGTCATCTCCTAACTAGTTTAAAGTCTAAGGCTGGTTACACACCGATTAGTCAATTATGCTTTTATGCTTTGCACCGTATGCAATTATGCTTTGGAAAAAAGTAAAATATGAGTCTCTGAGGTATTTTTCTGGTACAAGATTCTTCGACAACTCTGGATAACCTTGCAGAAACTCCTAGGTCAACCTGTGATCAAACCTTGATCCCACGAATTGTGCCCTGGAACTTTTAACTATTAGGCTGATCACACACCGATTAGTCAAGACAAGACTAGTCACTATACTTCACATAGTTGCTTATGGAGCAGCACACACTGATTAGTTATTGCAATTAGACATGTCTTCATTAGCAACCATGTGAAGTGTTGTGACTAAACGTGTCTTGTCTTGACTAACTGGTATGTGCCTAGCCTTGGGCTGGATCCTAGATGGGGGAAGCTCCCTACACACAGAGATTCTTCATGAATGAGAGAGTGGCAACGTATCACCAACAATGGAAAGGACATGTTGAACGAATGCCAGCTGATAGGTTGCAGTCATCTCCTAACTAAAGGTGCATTTTCGTTTGTGCGTAAATTTCGGCAGTCGACGACGACAAGCATTATTGACATTCATATTGTCCAAATTTCAAGTGTGCTAATACAGCTGATCAAATAAAAAACCTGAAAAAAACTCTCAGACTAAACTAAATAAACAAAGACCTTAAAGAGATATAGACCCACAATGCCTATGCCTTCCCAATGATAGCTCTTACTTGAAATTGAAGGCCGCCATTGAAGTATTTTAGCACGAGATATTATATCTATATATTTGTAATATTATACATTACAAAGGCATTGGTATGTAATAATCTTATGGGTTGCCCCTCAATGGCCGATTTCAATTCCAAGTACGACACTAGCACTGCATGTGAGTCTATGCATATTCAAGGTCTTTGGAATAAAGAGACTGAAATAGCTTTTCCAGATGGAAATTACTGAGATATTGCAATTATTCAAATGCCAAAGAATTGATAAACCTATTATATTAAGCGAGCAATCTCTGTATTTATATATCTGGTTATTTTTATATCTGGTTATTTTAATATCTGTCTATTTTTATATCTGGTTATTTATGTTTAACGGATCTCGAAAACGGCTCTAACGATTTTCACGTAATTTGAAACATAGTAGGTTTATGATTCGAAGATTCGATTGCACTAGGTCTTATCCTTGGGAAAACTTGCTGAACAACATTGAAAGGATAATTCATCCTTGACTGAAACAGCTGTGGATAGTAAAATAGTGAGTGAGCGAGTGAGTATGTGAAAAATCAAAATATCGCATCCCCGAAATTCATAAGATGACATACAGCCAGCTGTGAAACATAAACAGGATCATTTTAGAGAATTGTGTTTTGTTCACCAATAAATAAAAATAACGAACGGAGCTCGATGCCCCGATATTTATTATAAAACGAGAATCCAAATTAAATGCTGTTATTCACCCCGAAGACTTCTGCTGTACTGCAAATATTATCTATATAATATTTCCATCCAGCTGTTTCTCCTGTTGAAGTAAATGTGAAACAGTGTAATTCTTTGCTTCAAAGGATCGGTAGGCCTATGCACCTGAAGTAAAGATTATGAGAAGACATCAGTTATTCATGAAGAACAGCTCTACTACAATAATAAAGATATGGATCGGTGAATTTGACATCAGAATTGAATTTGTTGTCAATATTTGCAGTAGCAGAAGTCTTCGAGGTGAACTACAGCATTTAAATTGGATTTTCGTTTGATAATAATATTATTAAATTTAATAACTTTTCATTATTTGCTCCATATGGCCATACAGTTGATTTTACAATGTTTTTCGGATGTTTTTGTTTGTCTTGTGCTTTCATGCAGTTCAAAAAGAACTAATTTCTCTGTTATTATTCGACCAATCTTAATAAATAAGATCCTTGAAGTTGATAAAATTTGCTAACTTTTTAGTGACTTGTAAATTTTCTGTAAAGTGAACGGTTTTTGTGAAATCATGAATTTAAAATGGCCGCCATTTACATCGAAAAATGTTTTTCATTTTCTAAGTTGAGTCTTTATAGCATAAATATTTATTTATGACATTGTGTACAAATACTTAACATGAGGAAAGGCACAACAGGCTCATGCCCAAAACTGTCCCATATCCAATTTATACTACACTGTCCAAATCAAAATATTCATGCCAAATTGCGGATTAATACATTTTGTTCTTGAGATAACAATTCCTAAGTGAAAAAAACAAAATGTCAGCTATAAGGATAACCGCTAGTTTTAGACACTGAGGGCCGTTTGCACAGTATAGATTGCTAAACTCGATCAAGTTAATCGAGTTTAAGTTAATCTGGAAGTTTAAACTTGAATCGGTTTTCTCAGTGCATTTACTAATCCAGTTTAAGTTAAATTAGTTTAGCGTTGAGTTGGTAATAGAATGTCATCGTTAATAATATCATAAGGCTGATTTTTACAGGAAATTTGTTATTTGTTTACAAACCATCAGTAAATTGAGGTTATGTAGCTACTATTTCCTCGTTCAAAATCCACAGAGCTGTAAGCTGTACGGTAATAAAAGTGGAAAGCAATAAAGAAATTCTTCAAAAAATGATGAAATGCTATATTGCTATTAGAAATAAACTTATAATCAGTTGGTACCAAAAAATATATTCTAGAATGTAAGATAAAAATCTTATTCTGTTATTTAAATCCACTACGGTCTTCCTCATTTATTAAAAATACTGTATCTCAGTAGTTATGTGTTATTAAAAACATGTTTTCTAATCAAAGATCACTGATAAAAATAGTCTTATTTTCTATCAAGTGTTTTATTTAATCAAATACTAAATTGGCACTTGCTTTACTCAAGCAAACCTGTTAAAAAATTCTCTATCATCCCAGAAATTTAAATGATTCGTTTTTGCCCAATTTTTCTCAATCCAAAATTTCTTAGCAGTCATCTTATCAATCGCATTAAAAACTTCTATCAATTCCTCCATTATAATTATTTTTACATTCAAATAATGATTCACTATAACTTGAATAATTATTATCGTCTACAGAAGCATTAAAAACAACCATCTAAAAATAATTTACTATTTGTTTCCCCATCAAATCTTACAGTGATGTCTAG
This sequence comes from Nilaparvata lugens, assembly GCF_014356525.2. Taxonomy (NCBI): domain Eukaryota; kingdom Metazoa; phylum Arthropoda; class Insecta; order Hemiptera; family Delphacidae; genus Nilaparvata; species Nilaparvata lugens. The sequence continues at coordinate 6,079,426 of NC_052512.1, read as the reverse complement.
TTAATCCAAATTATTTGGTTGAAACCTCCTGTTTTGGAGGTTTAAACTTTCCCAGAGTTTAAACTCAATACAGAGTTTAAACTGATACTGCGCAAACGGAATTTTTGTTTAAACCAAAAAAATCCAGATTTGGTTTAAGCTTTAGCTTAAAATTACACTGTGCAAACGGCCCTTGAAATACGATATTTTTAGTCTCCTATCATCCAGAAACAATACCCTACAGTATTCGACACTGCTTATGGAACACTCTGTATATGATTGCTTATAATACTCACATGAACACTGACGCAGATCCAAACTTGGATACTTCTGATGATGAAATATTCTTGTATGGTGTCGTAATTGAGCACATACTTGTCATCGCCAAAATACATATAAATTTCTGTTAAGAACTGTCTCTTATTGGTAGGATTCCATTTGTCCAGAATACATCTTGGAAAAAAACGTAAACATTGAAAACGTATTTGAGAAGAACCAATATTTCAAAATTTATTGAAAGAAAAAAATGTAATTCTTCTATGATGTGAAACAATGCTACTGGATCTAAAACGATTTTTAAAAAAAATGGGAATTGAAGAAGTTTTGGGCAGTAGCCTGATTTTTCTTTTCCGATTACTGTATTGTTTACACCAATCGACGATTCTATTCTATTAGATTGAATATAATTTATCATACACATGATGAATATATGTGTATGATAAGTTATGTTAGATCTAATATAATCTATACGGATTAAGTTATTAACATTCTGTTATTGAATGTTATTAACATTCAATTATAACATTCTGTTAATAACTTTGGTGTAAACCCAGCTTTACAGGTCCAGTTATACAGGAAGTTTCTTTTTATGGAACACAACTATGATAAAGTCCTGTATTACGGGCTACTTCTAATACAGGCAAATTACTTGTAAATTGTTTCACAAGGAAAATTGTTTATGAAACACAAACTTTTAATAATTTTTACCGAACTTTTCATATTTTTAACAAAAACTTTTCCTGTATTACAGGAACTTGTGACGTTTATGAAACAGGCCCCAGGCCTCAGTATCCTATAGAGAGATACATGTTATAATGGCAGTGGAGAAAGATAGAAGAACAACGTTGCCGATCCTCTGTCTAGTCAATGCATTCTTGACGGTAGCTGATACAGGCTTATTGATGTAATATTAATTGTTGATCTTCGTTTAGAATAATAAATTATATTTCAAGAAAGAAATTTTTTTTTTCAATAATTTCATAATGGATTTTCATGATTAAGATGAAATATATTGTGAATTGATCATTCATTATAATATTGTTGAAAAACAATCTGGCAACAGAACAAAGCGAGAAAGAGATAGCGCTATCCGCTTCGTTGAATGATAGACAAGGATAGCAATAACTTGCTAATCAAACACTGCCATTATAACGTGCACCTCACTATAAAAAAAGAGGAAGCAGTAAGCTGATTTGAAAATAATACATGGATATCATCGGGAAACGGCCTATATCTTGGAAGTTTGATATCTCTAACCAGTCTGAAAGTGACAGAGTAGTCAATTATTCTCAAGTAAGTGCAATGCTGATTTTTTCCAGAGAAGAAGAAGAAGAAGAAGAAGAAGAAGAAGAAGAAGAAGAAGAAGAAGAAAAGAAGAAGAAAAAGAAGAAGAAGACGAAAAAGAAGAAGCAGCTTACGTCATAGAGGACTCCTGTAGCTCGCGTTCCCACTTGGATCCGACTTTCATTTTGATGTCGAATCCCTTGGCGATGTGTATGATGTCGATCTGATGCTTGGTGGTGTACTGCAATGCCGGCGCGATTTCCGACGTGATCTTGTTGTCTGCATTGTCCTCCATCAGCTGCGTCTTGAGTCGCAGAGCGTACACTCGCAGAATGTCCACTGACCAGTATTTCACTCTTCTGTCGCTCACAGCTCCCTGCGGAGTCATCTCTCTGTTTCCAACACAAAATCACAACACCTTCAAGAGAGATCCACGTTATAATAAATAATAATAATATCTTCAGTTATTCAGTTAGTCGGCTAAAATGGCGAAAATGTTGTCAAAAACAGGGGTTTTCGCGATTTTCTCGAAAACGGCTTCAACGATTTTGATCAAATCCATACCTAGAAAAGTCATTGATAAGCTCTATCAGCTGCCACAAGTCCCATATCTGTGAAAACTTCAGGAGCACTACACCATCTATGCAAAGCTTAATTTTAGATTTCCAATTATCAGGCTTCAGATATAATTTAAACAAGAAATTTCAAGTGAAACAGATTGAGCATAAACATCTCTACAATTGATGTTCAGTAGCCTTTTTACCTAGAATTGAAAATAAGCTCGAAATTCGAGAAAATGTTACTATTTCAATTGCAAACTGTTGGCAACTGTTGATTCTATTAAATCATTCACTATGAAGAAATAGCAGACTTCGTGTGTCTGCAGCGCTATTGTCCTGTCACCAGCTGGCCCAGATCTAAGAAAAGTAGACTTGAGATGTGCGTGAGCACTAGCTTCAGTTGATCAATTTCCATAACGGCAAGGGAAGTTATGTGAGTGCACCACACCAGATCTTTTTTTGTTATAAAAGCTGAAAGCTTTTTTTATTCTAAATTTGTATTGCTGATAGAATAAATGATAGTTCAGTAGTTCATGCAAGAGCTCCAAGCCAAGCAAGTGTCTCAAACATCTCACAAGACCAAACAAAGCCATTATATGTCACACAATTTCAAATCATTGTCGTAGATAATTTAATGAATCAATAATATTCAATTTGATTAGAAATGAATCAGTAGCTCATACAACCATACAATATGTCCATAAAGTCAGTCAAATTTTTTTTTCTCTTTACAATGAGTGTGTTTCAGAGAAACGGGAAATTTTGAAAGTTGGATATTTTCAAGAAAAACAAGTCTTTAAATTAAGTTTTTCATATCATCCAATAGTAAAAATAATGCCATTCCAGAATAAATACCGGAACATTCATTTTTTGAAGATGACATCTTGCAGGTGTGTTCCTTTTCTACGCAAACATTCCTGTAGTCTGAACTCTTTCCCACTGTCGGTCTTTGTTTAGAGTGGGTTTCGAACTCCCTCACTCTATACGGTATTTTGCCCGGCGCCAATCAATTACTATGAATTGAGAGAATAATTATTTCAATTACTATAATCTATATATTATATTAATCTATATATATATATAATCTATAATCATATAATCTATATATATATTACTTATAAAATTATTATAATATTATTTCAATTACTATATGTAAATTTCAATTACTTTACTATAATTTCACTCACTGTGTGGATACTTATATTTCACTCACTGAACTAATAATAGTATTGAAGAAAAAGATAAAGATAGATAGATCAGGGTCGTGTGTAAGGGAATGTATAAAGTGAAAGGCAAAACAAAGGTTAATTATGAATTTATTAGTAAACTTCAAATTTAAGAGAATTTATAAAATTGATTTAAGTATAGTAATGATTCAAAATATACAAGATTATGGAGTTTTCGAGAGTACTACAGTTAAAGTTTAATTTTATACAACAAAATTTAACAAACAGTTCTTATTACTTTTATCAGGTTACTTGAAAAATAAGTAATTAAATCAAAATATTGAACAACTCTAGTTAAAATTATGATTACAGTCAAAAATAAGAGAATTGATAAATTTTAAAGAATGAATATGATTAGGGGAGCCTTGCTTTAAAAAACTATTATTTGTGCTTAGAAGTGAATTTCAACTGTAAGCTTCAAGAAATTAATTAAGATTGTGTCTTTAGATATGAATTTAAAAAGAAGTGATAATCAAGTTTGCTCTTTACTATAATGCTATAAAATTTGATATACTTATTTGGGCTTTTTAGGGTGGGGTGGTGTGGATTTTAAATGAGAAAAATTGAAAATTCTAAATACAATCTTTACCTGGCTCAGTCTATTCCCTATAGGATAATTGAAGTCTGAGACCAAAAATTCACTCCTACACTGAACACTGTCCAAAATCCAAGAGACTCACAGCAACTAACAGCAACTCCCAGCAACTAACATCAACTAAAAACTGCAAGACAGGGTCTGCCTGTTTATATACTAGAACCACGATTTTCCACCCCTCATCACCCTTCGCCCTCTAGCTCCGCCTACACTCAAACTCTTCAGCCTAATATTCTGCTTACAAAATGGATTCAAATATCAATTTGAATTCACTATAATGTTTATTATGTTATATCATTTTAAACTATGGCTCCCCTTCATTATTAAAACAAATGATATCATACATTTTACCAATATTTAAACTCTAAAGTTTGGATACTGACAATTGAATGCATTGATTTGATTAATACAGTAATCAATCTTATAAATCTAATATGGCAAATACTTCAATAATAAATACATGAAATGAACAAAATACAATGTCATACAGTACATCATTACAATTGAGTTGAATAAATCAAATTAATGAGATACCAATTAATTACTACTTAATTGATTAAGCAGGTTTCTTATACTCATTGTCAACATGTTTCAATCAAAATATACCTAGTTTATTCTATTTACAAATTTGTCCTTAGCCTATGAATTCGGATTTAACTAACTTAATTAGCTTATAATAATTATTAAATTGTAATTCATTGTACAACATTATATTTGTTGAATACTTCATACATAATAGCCTAATCTATTTCATGCCCTAGTTTATAAATACATCTATATATATAAAAATGTTATGTTGGTTTGTGTGTAATGCAAAAACTCCAAAAGTACTAGACCGATTGAGTTGAAATTTTAACATGATATAAAATCCGTATCAAGGATGGTTTTTATCTACTTTTTACAATTTTCAGGGGCGCTACGCTCGCCCGAAAATTTTTAACTTTTTTGTTTATGGATTTTTCCGATTTTTGACTTCACATTCGGGGTCAGCTCGCGAAAATAAGTTGATTAAAAAAAAAAAATTGACCGGGCTCGCAGAGTGGCCCGGGGGGGAGGGGGTGAAACTTTGGCCATTTTTGGCCAGATTTGAGCTGAGCGCTGCTGCAATCAAAGTGCAAAATCTGACCGCTAGATAGCGCGCATGTTTCAAAACGCAGCTTCAACAGGTTCGTGAGATATAGAGTACCGGTAAACTACACTCTTGATTACCGTATGTTTTCCAGTACAATTATTGATCTAGCAGGAATATTGATCTAGCAGTCCCCAGGATGACAACAACTGCCGCCCAGAGAACAGTCACATACTTAGGACCGAAGATTTACAACAGGCTGCCAATGGACATCAAGGAAATGGTACTGGTTAATATATTTAAAGCAAAAACAAAAACTTGGATAATTGAAAATAGAATAAATTATAGTGAAGACCTTATTACAAACTAGATATTATGATTATTATTAATTCATTTTTTTATCAATCCTTTTTAAGAGACTATTCTCAAATATTTTTTTCTTTTAGAATCTAATTATTTTCCATCAATAATTTTCTATTTTATATATAGGTATTCATTTACTCATTTTAATTTCTTTTTTCTAAAAATTTTGCTTTTTTTCATTTTATTTCTCACATAAACATTATTTTTCCTTTTAGTTTTGTAATTGCACAATAAACCAGATTTAACAGCTCACATAACACAGATGTTCATAATTTATTTAACAAGCATAATATTTGTGGTTTCCCAACACATATTTTATATATAGTGGGGGCCACAGAAAAAAAAAAATAAACATTCAATCACAATGTGCCACTGCGAAGCGTGGCAGGGTACAGCTAGTTTACTCATATATCATGTTTATCATTTCATGTAATCACCATTCAAATAACTGATCATCAAATAATTGCTTCAATAATAGTCATATGCTGACCACGTGGTAAAATTGTAGCATATGCTGACCACGTGGTTACATTGAAAACTACATATCTATATTTACTTCTCTCCTAACTATATATCTATATCGCTATTCACAATCTTCATTTACCTGCCATCAACTTATGCTATAGATATATACAAGTCTTGACACAAAACACAGTGGGCCATGTGGTTTCTATTGTAAACGTGTCTGTGACTGACGTTACTGTTATCATATAATGTTAGCAAGTTTCTATGACAGAATGATTTTGTTTCAAACTATTTTGAAAAGGATAATGCCCCAGCGTCTGTCTAGGTGGGCTTTTCAAATGCATTCTCAATAGTTTCGAGAAACGGTTCTTTTTATTATTCTAGCTCTTCAAGCGTTCATATTCTCAAATACAATATGTTCAGAGCACGTGTTGCAACAAATAACAGAAATCTACAATTTTTAAATTTTAGGAGAGCACGTGGTCGCCATTTGTGGCTCAAGTCTCTTCATCACATTGTCCATGTTTTGATGTAACATAACAACTGTAATTTACAAAATCGCTTCTCGGATCTTGGCTTTCAATTCTTCCTTTGTTGCAGGTCGACTGAGGAACACTTTGCTTTCAAGGTGACCCCAGAAAATAAATCGAAAGATGACAAATCAGGGGATCTAGGAGTACATGGAATGTTACCATTTCTTGGAATTACATCGATATTCGTGCAGTGTGACGTAGTGCATTCATGAGGGTATGCGACAAGGTGCCAACCCCGACTACTTGACACCCCGACTAGTTGTCCCCTTCTAAAACCGGTTTTCAGGGGACAAGTAGACGTGAGCCATACCCTTCTAGTTGTATCCTTTCTGAGGAGGTGATAACTAGTTGAGGGGACACCCTCACGTGAGGGTGCAAGGTGTCAAATTGTCGTTTATGGTCACGACTAGTTGGCACCTTTGGTCCAGTAGGTGTCAAGTAGTCGGGGGGACAACTTGAAGGCAATGGCATATTTTTACGAGGGTACAAGTAGTTGCCTATGGCCAAAATGACCAGGTGTCAAGTAGTCGGGGTGACAACTAGACGGCTACCCATCCATGCTAACTAAAACTAAATGGCAAGGTTTTGTTGACACTTGACAGGTTGACATACGTTATTCAGTAGTAGCATTCGCCCACGGCTACCAAAACAACTTTTAAAATTTCCCGTTTCTTTGAATCACCCTACTTTTTATTCTATGTCTATTCTAATTTCATTTTAATGATCACTGTACTCATCTTTTGCAATCAATATTTCAGTTTCTCATTAATCCTTCATTCGTGTACAGTGATATTTTCTCGTACCACTGTAATAACTTCATCAGAGTGAATAAAGATTGTCAAATTGTATTATTTTTATTTTTAAAAAAGTGTCAACTTACACGTTAAATCTTCGGAACGGGTTTGGCATTTGAAACAGCTTCGTATGTCTGTTGCTGAATACTGTTTCCAATACAATCTGACCATCTGGAAAAGAGGAATGATTTCAATCAATATAATTATTTAGAAGATGAATGTATTGCTAGTCTGGAACTTTAATCTAGAAGAAGTTCTGTCATATACTCATTTATTACCAATTAATAAGGCACTGGCCAGTGAGTATGACCTTTTATGCTTTCAGTAATTGAGGCTGTGCAAAGGCTAAATAACTGCAATTCCTGGGTCATGTAATGAGAGGTGAGAGAACACTTTTGCAAAACATCATACAAGGAAAGATACAAGGCGAAAGAAGTATAGGAAGAAGACGGATCTCCTGATTAAATAACTTGAGACAGTGGTACAACAGTAGTTCCATTGATCTGTTCAGGGCGGTTGCCTCAAAAATCAAAATTGCCATGTTGATAGCCAACCTTCTCAAAGGAGACGGCACATAAAGAAGAAGAAAGGCTAAAAAAAACTATCCACTGCTGATATTTATCAAAGTTTTCCGATTTGTATATCATCAAGCTATCGAAATGAAAAAATTTTCTCAGGAAAAATTTTTTTTCCGATCATTACTTTTCGAGATATATGAGCGCCTAAAGTTTAATTTTTTTGGACAGAACCTTTTTTCAAATTCGGTAAGAGATAAAAACATGAGATATAAAGGCTAAATTCTACATGATATTGTTAATCTAGTAAAACAAAATTTTCATGTAAATATCAATTTTTGAGAAAGTTATTCAATTTACTAAAAATGACCAAAAAAAACTTTCAGTTGAGTTATTCTTGGTAAATTGAATAATTTTCTCAAAAATTTATATTTTCATGAAATCTTTGTTTTACTAGATTAACAATACTATGAAGAATTCATCCTCTGGATCTCATGGATTTATCTCTTACTGAATTTGGAATGTTCTGTCCTAAAAATTTAAACTTCGGGCGCTCATATCTCAAAAAGCAATGATCAGAAACAAATATTTTGATAGCTTGATGATATATAAATCTAAAAACCACTTTGAAAAATATCACCAGTAGAAAGTTCATTTTTAGCCTTTGTACAGCCTCCATAAAGTGTTATAATTAATGATAAATCCATGAGTTAATTTATTATTGAAATCCAAGGATACAACAGGTTCATAAGATAGTGATTTAATATTGATTCACTTTTAGTCAAGTCAATAGAGACATTGATGCGCTACAATTTTTGGTCCGTACAGATTCACTTCAGACTTGGGGGATAATGCGGTGCAGAGAAATGGAGAGAGATCAGCCAATTACAGTGATTGACAGATTCATAGGTAGAAGCGCAGTTGCACAATTTTGACCACAATGTTGTGGTCCCAATGCACCTAACCTCAAATTTGGAACTTCCTGCTTCTTATGTGGCCTACTCAAAACACTGGTCTAGCTGAGTGTGGGTCAGGTATAGCCCCAAAACCATGGTCCTTTTGTAGAACAAAATTGAAGTGGTATTGACAACATCAGAGTCTCATTTTTTCTCATGTATGGAGAAATACCACAGTATCTCTTTAAAAAACAATCAATTCCTTTATTTAGAAGGGTACTCCGATTTATATTTCTATCCTATCCTATGAGAAATTTCTGTTTATATGTTTTTATGTTTATATTTATATCTGTATGTGATCTCGAAAACGGCTCTAACGATTCTCACGAAATTTGGAACATAGTAGGTTTATGAAATGAAAATTTGATTGCACTAGGTCTCAACCCTGGAGAAACTGAAGGAAATTGAAAGGATAAATACGTCCTTGGAAAAACAGCTGAGACTTTAGTCATCTGTCAATACCGTATTGGGAGTGAGTGAGCAAGTGCATTTGTGGGTTATTCCTCAGCTGATCTCTCGAAAAAATAATTCAGAAGGAGAAACTTATTTTTCTACAAGTGTGCGTGAAAATAGCTATTCATGTATTAAGAGTATAATGCCCGACTTTATCGCTTGCGCAAAACAGTTATCATGCGATGCAAAGTGGAGCATGATAATTTTGCAAGAGAGATAAAGAAGCATTATGCGTGAATTACATAAAAAATTTTATCTACAACTGCCCAAACCTGTAAAATTACTTATATTGGCAGAGTTACAATAACCGACTTTCTAGGCTAAGATCTGACCTTTTGGCGAGCTGCCTACCATCAGCTGATTGGCGAGTATAAAGAAACTCTTCTGCACATGAGCGAATGATTTGCGAGCGTGAAGAAAATTTACTGTGCATGCTGTTTTGTAAAATAGCTTATTTCTGAGGAGAATCTACTTTTTCGCTCGCTAACCATCTGCGCATGCACAGTAGATTCTCTTCATGCTTGCTAATCATTTGTGCATGCGTAGAAGAGTTTCTTAACGCTCGCCAATCAGCTGATGGTAAGCAGCTCGCCAAAAGGTCAGATCTTAACCTAAAAAGTCGGTAATTGTAACTCTGCCAATATAAGTGATTTAACAGGTTTGAGCAGTTGTGGAAAAAATTGTTCATGTAATTCGCGCATATTGCTTCTTTATCACTCTTGCAAAATTATCATGCTCTGCTTCGCGTCGATAAAGTTGTGCATTAGGCTCTTAATACATAAATAGCTATTTCGTTTATTTCTCTTTTTTTAGATAACATGTTTACTTCAGAAAGTCCAAAATAGTAACTAAATGCTATTAGTGTAAAATAGTACATAGTACATGTGTTTGTCTTTTCGGTCTCAAAATTTTATATTCTTTTTTCAAAGTTTTGAATTTTCTAATTAATTGTGATTGATTTAATTTAATTTAGGAGTATTTTTTTCTAATTTGAAAATGATTTTTGTGTGTTTTGAATTGTAAATGGAGTGTGTAATTGATGAATGTGACACATAACCTAGTTACATTTGGACCACTGTATAAATTAGAATTGGAACCGTTTTGGGCGTGAATCAGCCCGTGGTACTTTTCTGTAGGTTGTGTAATTTTGAATGATTGAATTATCTCTATATTAACACACATTGTAGCAAACATAGTATATCATTCTAAATCGAATTGTTATTTTGATTTGGACTGTAGGCTACTATAAATAATTTGAAAAGGGACATTTTTGGGCATAAGTCTGTTGTGCCTCCTAATATAACTGTAAAAATAATGTACGACTGAGAAAATGAATAAATAAATATAAACTATAAATCCAATCTTTTGTTACAAATTTTTTATGCTTTTAAACTCCAGAGCATACCTCGCCCCCCCCCCCAATATCTTCTATTTATTCTCAATTTAATTCAATGCACGTGGAAGGGGAAAATCTATCTATAAAAATAGATGTCTGTTTCTGTGTTAGTTTGTTTGTTCCCTATAGACTCGAAAACTATGTGACAGAATGGCATGAAACTTCGGGAAAATGTTGTGTGAATATTGGGGATGGTTACTGACCAGAAATTTTGATAAGGGGGCTAATAATAATTATATATCAATTCATTCTACAGACCTATGTTTTCGAAATTGTCGGCCGAGCGGCTAACGTGGAACGGGAAGATCATCATGATTTAAGATCATGTTGTGATAATATGATTTCAGCATCAGCTGAAATAAACATGTCACTCTGTGATAGAATTGTTTGCTGGTATTAACACGGTAGTTTTAAGCACATAGGAAGTCCGTATTAAGATGTAAATAAAAATATTGTTTGTCAGATAAATTTCATGATTCACCAAATAAAGTCAAGTGTGACATGAGATAGATTGACTTTTTGGCGGTACGAAGCTCGCCGGGTAAGCTAGTTATGAATAAATATGAGAAGTATTTATATAAATTTATAAATGAATAAACTCACCATATCGATACACCGTATTTCCATCCTCACTCACGTATTTCACTTCTTTAATCTGTACAGATTTCGTATCATCTGGGAACACCTGAGTTCCCACAGTGATTCCATCCGGATGATAGATTCGCGATATATTTTTCAAGGCTATGTTGAAATTCACCACTCTCAGAAATCGATGTTCCATCAGATTGGACTGAGCAATAAAAATAATAATTGTCATGGTGCCATAAAGAAACAAATCTATAGGAGGTTTGAAGGTACAATTTTTTGGTTTCTCGCATAAGACTCGAACACTATGTATCCTAAGGACTTGACTGTCATTTAGCAAATTGAAGCATTACATAATTTCCTACAATATTCATTCCACAACTTTTTCTATATCTCCTCTATTTTTCGAGATATCCGATCTTGAAAGTGTGACATTTAAAAAAAACACGTTTGCCACCATTTTTTTCCTATTTTTGCTCTTATAACTTTTTAAATGTCGACAGGAAAAATCCATGTTGATTATGAGCTTTTAAGGCATAACATTTTCGTCATTTTGATTTATAATTTCACGCTTTTACGAATTTCTCTACACCTTTTGCAGCAGCTCCAGTATTGAGTGTAGATCATTGAATTCTCTTTGAAATGATGTATTATTCAACTATTCTAAGTTTTCCTTTCATTGTTATAGCAGCTTCAATGTAGGGGGTGAAATTTTCATTACTGCAACAATTGATCGTTTAACATTGACATTTGAAGGGGGTGTCTGTGACTCAATTTTTGACTTTGCAGCCTAATTTGGACTAGTTAGTAGGTGAACATAGCACAAGTGCGCATCTTTATCCCCTCTGTTGAAGGAGTGGAACCGCTGAGTTGATACTTGTTGCAGTAATGAAAATTTCACCCCCTATATTGAAGCTGCTATAACAATGAAAGGAAAACTTGGAATAGTGAAATAATACATCATTTCAAAGAGAATTCGATGATCTACACTCAACACTAAAGCTGCTGCAAAAGGTGTAGGGAAATTCGTGAAAGCATGATTTTGACAAATAACAACATGTCCGAAAAAAAGGTTCTTACTGTTGGAAGTTAAAGTTAAATTTCTATCCAAAAATATATATGAACTGGAAATTTAGAATTGAGAATGATTTAAACACAAACTCTTAGTCGAATATTTCACTTAATATCACCGCACTTTGAATAAATCAAGTTATTTCAGAAAATTTTGAAGATAGTCCGGAAGTTTCCGTTACTCACACAGCAACAATTTTACTTTTTCATCATTTTTTTTTTTCTAAAGAATGGTTGCACATACAAAATTGAAACTTTGCACAATCATTATTCACAACTAGACAGAGCTACAAAAACATTATGATAATTTTTCAAATTCATAAAGCAAAATGGCGGCCATTTAAAATGTTGTTTCTTAAATAACTCAGAAACCGTTGGTTTTACAAAAAAAAAATACAAGAGTAGCTTTTCTTAGTAAATTTAATTACCTTCTGATTGGTACCTGAAGTTTTCAAATTGGACCAATATCAACTGAGATATGGCAGCTTTAGTGATAGGACACAACTGAGGGTTAGATGCAGTGCATGCCAAGGCATGCGGCTTAAGCCACAACAATGCAACAGTCTCCGACTGTTATGCATCTCATTTGTAAGCTATTTTAGATTATTTTAAACAATAATTAAACTGATGACTTCCGGAAAATTTCAATATGATATTTAGCAATCCCCTATAGTATTAGTAGGAAGTTCGTAAACATTCTGTATACTAGTAGTTCTGTGAACAGTAGACCTCACGCAGTTTTCTCATCCACAAGTATCTGATGTCACCTGTTCTAGTTGATTCAGTTGAATGACAATTCACAGTTGAATCATAATTTACTCTCAAAACTGTTATTTGTTTTCTCCAAGATCAAAAACTCACTCATTTTAATAAACTCAGTTCACTTTTGAATTTATATCCCATATGATGATTTATCCAGTTTCGTGATTATCTTTCCATCTGATAAAAATATTTCTCAACTATTTTAAAATTAATTTCTTCAGCATTATTCAGTTCATTTAATCATTTTTTAATTTCATTTTCAATCATCTATTAATTTTTTCCAAAAGTGAGAATATTGATACTGAATGGCACGCATCAAAAAAAAAAAAAAAAAATCAACCCCTACCTTATTGAAATAGACACGGCCAGACATCTGTGTAATGCATGCAATGAATAATCCACTTGTCAGCTGATAGATTATGAATAATTCTATAGTCTGATTGATCCTATCTCCAAAGTAGATGATATCCTATTATATTAAGCGAGCAATTTCTGTATTTATATATCTGGTTTTTTATATCTAGTTATTTATGTTCAACAGATCCCGAAAACGGCTCTAACGATTTTAACAAAATTTGGAACATAGTAGGTTTATGATATAAAGATTCGATTGCTCCAGCTCTCATCCTTTGGAAAACTCGCTAAACGACATTAAAAGGATAATTCATCCTTGGCTGAAACAGCTGTGGATAGTAAAAAAGTGAGTATGTGAAAAATATCGCATCCCCGAAATTCATGACGTATAGCCAGCTGTGAAATATAAACACGATCATTTCAGAGAATTGTGTTCTATTTATCAATAAATAAAAATAACGAGCGAAGCTCGGAGCCCCGATATATTTATAGTGATATCAGAGTATGTAGGAATTTCTTTTCCTTTCATATTATCCTTAAAATGAGAAATTTCAAAAAACCTTCTGTATACATCGAAGTGCAGTCAAAAAGGGAATATTCCTGCCAAATCTCATCGAATTCTATCAACGCGTTCTCACATTTGAAAAACATATTCAATAAGTGATTGAAAATAATATAAAAAATGATTGAATGAAATGAATAATGCTGAAGAAATTGGTTGGAAAATTAATTTTAAAATAGTTGAGAAATATTTTCATCAGATGGAAAGGTTATCATGAAACTGGATAAATCCTTATATGGGTTCAAACTGAGTATATAAATTTAAGTGATTTTTTGATCTTAGAGAAAACAAATAACAGTCTTAACACTTATAGGAATACATTGGTCAGATTGACCGATGCATATTTTTGTCCTGTTGTTGTGACAGAGCTGGTTGAGTGTGAAGCCAGTCAATCATATTACCTCTCCCCTCACTAAAGACAGGCCTACATCGCAGATTAACAATCAGTTCAAGACACGAAGTCTTGATATTTAATAAATAGATATATAATTACTAGATATATAGTAATAATAATAGAGATAATAATGTGTAAGTATAATCTAAATAATGTGTATATATATACAAAATCATTATACATTATTTATTAATAGACATGGATAACCACTACCTGGATGTACATTATACAATTTGCTTCCAGAAATCAGCTCTCCAGCATGAGTGCACCCCTGGAACCTAGCAGTATTACCAATTACATTGATCCTTGATGATATATTTCATGAAAAAAAGTCTTCAAAACCAGACAAAAAGCTATAAAAGTCTAAATATGAGCTTATCGGTCAAAATTACCGTATGTGTTCCTTTGTGTTTTAAAAACCATGTAGTTTTATAGGTTTTAAGAGTAAATTATGATTCAACTGTGAATTGTGATTCAACTGAATCAACTAGAACAGATGTCATCATCAGAGAGAACTGCGTGAGGTCTATTGTTCACAGAACTACTAGTTATATAGTATGGAGGGGAACGCGACTAGGTGCCACCCTGACTACTTGACACCCCGTCAACCTGTCCGCTTTTAAAACCGGTTTTGGGGGGACAGGTTGACGTGAGCCGTCCCCATCTACTTGTCTCCTTTCTTAGGAGGTGACAACTAGTTGGGGGGACACTCTGACGCGAGGGTGCGAGGTGTCAGGTTGTCGTTTACGATCATGACTAGTTGGCACCTTCGACCCAGTAGTCGGGGTGACAACTTGACGACAATGGTATATTTTTACAAGGGTACAGGTTGTTGCCTATTGTCAAAATGACCAGGTGTCAGGTAGTCGGGGTGACACCTAGACGGCGACCCGGTGAGCTTACCTCATCCAGAGAGCACTCCCAGACTTCTTGTCTCAACACATCAAAATACTCTCGGAACTTGTCTCCAGTCATTTCTAGTCTTCGTTGTCCCACATTTTCGAGACCTTCGACATTCCCATACACTTTGGTATTGTAGTCTTGCCGCATTTCATGATTCATTTTCCTCCGACATCTTCCCAAAAACACATAATCAAATCATCAACAGAATATAATAGTATCTCACATCACATGTACAGGAAGGGGCCATTTGCAGGCGAGAATGATGTTTCTAGTCGAGGCTTTAGCCGAGACTAGAAACATCATTTGAGCACTGCAAAAGACTTTCACCTTCAAGTAACGTACACTATTTTTTAATAATCTAAAGAAGGATGATTGAGAAATAATGAATAAATTTCAAATTGAGATACAGTTACAAGGACGGGAAGGGGCCATTTGCAGGCTAAAATGATGTTTTCAGTCGAGGCATTAGCTGAGACTAGAAATATTATTTGAGCACTGCAAAAGACTTTCAAGTCCAAGTTATGTACACAATTTTTTGTCATAATAATCTAAATAAGAGAATTATGAAATTAGCAGTGATATAGTAACTTACGTCACAAGGACGGGAAGGGGCCTTTTGCAGGCTAAAATGATGTTTCTAGCTGAGGCATTAGCCGAGATTAGAAACATCATTAATTTGAGCGCTACAAAAGACTTTCACATTCAAGTAACATACACTATTTTTTTGTCATAATAATCCAAAGTAGAAAATTATGAAATTAGTAATGATATAGTAACTCATGTCACATGGACAGGATGGGGCCTTTTGCATGTGAGAATGATGTTCCTAGTCAAGGCATTAGCCGAGACTAGAAATATCATTCGAGCACTGCAAAAGACTTTCAAGTCCATGTAATGTACACTTTTTTTGTCTTAGTCATTCAATCTCAGCTGTTTTCCATGCATGAAATCAAGTCGGCAAACTGCTGATTGTAGAACAGATAAACATATGATTCTCATTGCAGCATACTCTACTGTAATGAAACCATATGTTCCCTTCACATTCGAGTATGTTCCCTAGTTCGAAATTAGGAACAGCAAAACTGCTACAAAAAAACCACCTTCAGAACTCAAGGTGGAAGTTTTGTCAACTTTCACAAATTCCTGATTCGGAATTTGTAAACTAGGTTATGTTTATAGAATGCATGTAGTAACTTCAGCACAAGCAGGTAATGTTTTCTGTTTCTCAATTATTCTTCTCTAGATTATTATGACAAAAATAGTACAAGTTACTTGGACGTGAATGTCTTTCCTAGTGCTTAAATAAAATTCTAGTCTCGGCTAACGCCTCGGCTAGAAACATCATTCTTGCCTGCAAAAGGCCCAATCCCGTCCTTGTGGAGTGAGATACTATTTTGTCATAATAATCTAAAGAAATAATTGAGAAATAGAAAACATTACCTGCTTGTGCTGAAGTTACTACATGCATTCTATAAACATAACCTAGTTTACAAATTCCGAATCGGGAATTTTGCAGAAGTTGACAAAACTTCCACCTGGAGCACTGAAGGTGGTTTTTCGTAGCAGTTTTGCTATTCCTATTTCGGAACTAGGAAGCATACTCGAATGTTGAAAAAACATATGGTTTCATTACAGTAGAGAATGCTGTAATGAGAATCATATGTTTATTAGTTCTACAGCTGTTAACCGGCTTGATTTCAAGCATGGAAAACAGCTGAGATTGAATGACTATGACAAAAATGAATAAAACGTTTCTGACAAAAATCTGTAAGGCTGGTTACAGACACATCGATTCTTGGACGATTTTTTGCCGTCCTTATAAGTCCTATAGGGGATTGAAAGTTGGCTGGATACAGAGACGTCCACGTTATAATGGCAGTGGAGAAAAACGTTGCCGAACCTCTGTCTTGTCAATGCCTCCTATGGACGGTAGCTGATGCAGGTTTATTGATGTAATATTAATTGTTCATTCTCGTTTAGAATAATCAGTCATATTTTATCAAGCTAGAAATTATGTTTCTCAATGATTTCATAATATGAATATTCATAGTCAAGATTAAATATTTGGTTAATTAATTATAGACTATTTATACATTGTTAAAAACGATCCGGCAACAGAGCAAAGTGAGAGAGTGAGATTGCGCTATCTGTTTTGTTGAATGATAGACAACGATAGCAATACCGTTGCTAATCAAATACTGCCATTATAATGTTGTGTATAATGTGGACCTCACTGCCGTTTATTGATTGAAGTATCAATATCCTCAAATAAAGAAACAGTTTTGGGCTGTGCCTGTTGGTCCGTTCCCAATAACTTTATAGAATTGTGTTTAGTGTATCAATAAATGAATACATGAATAAATAAATATAAACTATGCTTTCATGCTTCTAAATTTTTGTACTCCAGAGTGAAGCTCAGTTCCCCAATATAATAATATGAAAACAGAAGAACGTCTGTGAGTAATGATCATATCAGCATCTTAAGCTGAGTTTACACCAGTTATTTACAAAAAAGAATTTTCCGTCCTTATCCTATTATATAAAGCGAGCAATTTCGGTATATATTTTTATATTTGGTTATTATATTCATGTTCATTTATGTACAACGGTTCTCGAAAACGGCTCTAACAATTCTCACGAAATCTGAAACATAGTAGGTTTATGATATAAAAATTCGATTACACTAGGTCTCATCCCTGAGAAAACTCGCTGAAGGACATGAAAAGGATAATAATTATTCATCCTTGGAAAACAGATGAGAGTTTCGTAATCTCTCGATAACAGAAGATGCGTGTGCCTGTGTGGGAGAGAGACAGAATTATTTCCAACTGTGTAATCATAATCAATCGGCAAGAAACTTTATCTAGCTAGACAAATTTTACTTTCCTTGCCCTATTACCATAGGTAAGGAAAGTAGGCCCTATTGCTTTCCGAAGAAAATTAAGGTACCCCAATTTCTAAATTTCTATACATTTCAAGGTCCCCTGAGTCCAAAGAAGTGGTTTTTGGGTATTGGTCTGTATGTATGTGTGTGTGTGTGTGTGTTTGTTTGTGTGTGTGTGTGTGTGTGTGTTGTGTGTGTGTGTGTGTGTGTGTGTGGTGTGTGTGTGTGTGTATGAGTGTATGTGCGTCTGTGTACAAGATATCTCATCTCCCAATTAACGGAATGACTTGAGATTTGGAACTTAAGGTCCTTACAATATAAGGATCCGACACGAAAAATTTCAGGAGCTCCGCCCCATCTATGCAAAGTTTGATTTCAGATTCTCAATTATCAGGCTTCAGATACAATTAAAACAAAAAAATTCGAGTGGAATAGATTGAGCATGAGAATCTCTACAATTAATGTTGAGTAGCATTTTCACCTAAAATTGAAAACAAGCTCGAAATTCGAGAAAATGTGATTATCCAATTGCAAACTGTTGGCAACTGTTGATTCTATTAAATGATCCACTATGAAGAGATAGCAGACCTCGTGTGTCTCCAGCGTTATTGCCCTGTCACCAGCTGGCTCAAATCTTTGAATAGTAGACTTGAGATACGCGGAAACACTAGCGTCAGGTGATAAATTTTCATAACGGCAAGTAAAGTTGTGTGAGTGCGCCACACCAGATTTTTAATCGATTCGATCAACATAATCTGATTTGTTGACATGACATGAAAATCCTCCTAAACTAGAGTATATCATAATTTTCAAATTTGATCATTATTTTACAGTTCTAAGTGATTATCGAGTGTTATTTTGTTATTCAATTTGGTTGGTAAACAATCTGAATTAGAACTTTTCTGTTTCCAAATGTTTGGACTGAAAGTTGAACCTGAGTTCAAGTGTATGGAACATAACCTACTTTCTGGACTATTTATAGTGTATATAAATCAAAATTTGGGAAAGGACCAGTTTCGGGCTGTGCCTGTTAGTACTTCCCCAATCATTTTAAAGAATTGTGTTTGGTTTATCAAAAGTCAATAAATTAATAACGAGCGAAGCTCGGTGCCCCGATATTGATAGGATGAATAAGGAGCGAAGCTCGGTGCCCCCATAGTAGATTCTATTAGATTGAATGGAACTTGACAAACATATATGCTTATCATGTGTATGATAAGTTATGTTCAATTCAATAGAATCTATGAGGACGTAGAATTAAAAGTTTTGTTTATAACTTTGGTGTAAACGCAGCATAAGGAGTGATTCTCAACCGACTATCTGCTCTATGCGTTTGTATTGTGATTATTATAGCAGGAGGAAATATTTGAAATGAAATTCTTCAAGGTTTGAACTTACAATACAGAGCTGTCAACATTTCCCCAAGGCTTCTCCCAACGAGATCCAACTTCCAGCAATACGCCAATGTCTTTGATCTTTGTGTAAAATAGGTAAGGAGTATCCAATGTGTAAGTGATCTCCACCGATGACCTCCTATATTGATAAAGCAAAAGAACGGAGAATTCAACATCTTTGAAATCATCCATTCATAAATTAAATCAATCAATAGTTTATTTTTCCTTCATACAATGCATACATGAATGTCTATAATTACATAAATACAATTGACAATTAACAAAATAAGTCAAAAGTACTATAGTGGGTTCCACGTTATAATGGCATTGAAGGAAGATAGGAGAAAAACGTTGCCATATCTCTCCATTTTGCCACTGACTGTACACAGCTGTTACTCAATTCATCCCATTAAAGAAAATATCAAGGAAATATAACTTTTTCATAATTTTGATTCGAAAATTTGCTTTCTATGCTGAGATCAGTTTCTTATTTTTATACAAACCTGAAATGGCGGCTGATTTAAAAAGCTGTGATACAACAATCTGAATTTCAAAACACAGAAATTGGGTTATGTGGTAGGTATTCTATTCCAATTTCCTTTAAAAATAATAGGAAAATAGAAATCCTATTCAATAATAAGTAATTTCAATGGATTAATTCTGAAATAACTTTTCAATATTATTCATACCGGTACGAGTAGGTCTAACCTATACGGGTAGGCTAATTGAAGCATGGATGAAATCTAGGATGAAAATGTCATTTCAGGTATTTTAATTTGTGTTTCCCATAAGGTAATGTTTAAAAATTAATTCATTGTTTCAAAAATACATTTTAAATCAATTATACGACTTGTGTACTCAAGTATTTTGATAGAATGAAGAAAAAAAGGGTGGCTAAGAATATGGTTTGTTCAGTTTTATACAGTCACTGTCAAAAGTAAATATGGAATATTCTGGCAAATAGACAACATTGCAAAGCGAGAGAAGATAGTGCTATCTGTTTTGTTGTATGATAGAAAAGGACAGCAACAGTATTGTCAATTGTACACTGCCATTATAACGTGGACCTCACTATAGTAGTTCTGTGAGCAGTAGACCTCACGCAGTATTCTCATCCACAAGTACCTGATTGAAACTATAGACCTTATGGAAATACAGTAATAGACTGGCTTCTCCACACATCTGTGTAATCACTTGTCAGCTGATTTATGATGAATAATTCTATAGTCTGATTTTCACTTAAATATTGGCGTATGAAGGAGGTTCATTTTTCCTTTTATATTATCCTTGAAATGCAACATTTCAAAAAACCTTGTATATACGTCGACGCGCAATTAAAAAGGGAACATACCTGTCAAATTTCATGAATATCTATTACCGCGTTTCGCCGTAAATGCGCAACATATAAACATTTAAACATTAAGAGAAAACGTCAACTTGAATCTTAGATCTCACTTCGCTCGGTCAAAAATAGTATTATTAAATATGAAAAGTCCCTGGAAAGGTTGAAAACCTGAGTGCAGGGACCGAGTGTTACTAAAACAGAATTATTTTTATTTGTGACTAGTCGTGATTAGTTGAGACTAGTTGTGACTAAACGTGACTAGTCTTGTCTTGACTAATCGGTGTGTGACCGGCCTAATAGTTCAAAGTTCTTGGGCTTAAGGCTGTGCAAGGACTGAAAATGAACTTTCTACAGGTGATATGTTTCAAAGTATATCATCAAGATGATATATCATAGAGATGTAGATGTATATCAATCATCAAGCTATCAAAATGAAAAAGCTTCCTCGGGAAAACATTTTCCCGACCATTAGACTACGTTTTGAGATATGAGCGCCTAAAGTTTTATTTTTTGGGACAGAACATTTCAAATTCGGTGAGAGATAAATCGATGAGATTTAGAGGATAAATTCCTCATGGTATTGTTGAATGAATAAAACAAAAACATTTTTGAAAATAACAATTTTTGATCAAGTTATTCGACTTGAATAAGTTTTTTTTTGGTAATTTTCAGTAAATTGAATAACTTTCTCAAAAATTGGTAGCCTATTTTCAGAAAATCTTTGTTTTATTTAATCAACAATACCCTGAGGAATTCATCCTCTAAATCTTATGGATTTAGATCTTACCGAATTTGAAATGTCCTATCCCAAAAATGTAAACTTTAGGCGCTCATATCTCAAAAATAATGATTGGAAAAAATGTTTTCCTGAGACAGCTGTTTTTGATAGCTTGGTGATATAAAAATCGAAAAACTTTGAGAAAATTTACCAGTGGAGAGTTTATTCTTAGCCTTTGCACAGACTAGCTAGCTGTAGCATAATACAGTCAATAATGTGGAGTATGTGACTAAACGTGATTAGTCTTGTCTTAACTAATCAGTGTGTGACCAATCTAAGAGATTCAATAATGTTAATGGTAAAAACCTCTTCATTATGTACTTCCCTAGTTATTTATGGATGTGTAACAGACTGGGAAAAACTTCTACTGTTGATAAAAACTTCGTACTTGCGATATTTCTCAAAGTTTTACGATTTGTATACTATGAAAAATTATCAAAATTAAAAAAATCTCTCAGAAAAACAATTTACCGATAGTTACTTTCTGAGATATGAGAGCCCAAACTTTGCTTAATGGAACAAATCATTTTAGATTCGGTAAGAGATTAATTGAATGAAAAATACTGAGAAATTGTCAAAAAACCACAGATTTATTGATACTTGGAAAGACCGGTTTCGGTTATTACACCATTGTCAATATCTGATAAACTAAAACTAAATTCAAGAGCAGCAGAATTATTAATACTAGTAGGCGAGTACTGCTATTGTTCAAGGGCATGAACGCCTGCCATTGGCCCAGCTAGACTGTCTCCTCCCACTCAACGGTGTCACAAAATGGCGGCTTAAGCAAGAGACTCACCATGACAGCAAAATTTATTTTCATTAGTCAATAGTTTTTCTATTTACACATTTCTTCTATTATCTTTTACTTGTTTTCTTGGTTCTTATTTTGTACTGAAAGTAAATTTTGTGATCACGGCGAGTCTGTTGTTGACACCGTTGAGTGGGAGGAGACTGTCTAGCTGGGCCAATGGCAGGCGTTCATGCCCTTGACCAATAGCAGTACTTGCATACTAGTATAAATTCTGCTGCTCTTGTATTTAGTTTTAGTTTATCAGAGATTGACAATGGTGTAACAGCCGGAACCGGTCTTTCTAACTATCGATAAATCTGTGGTTTTTTTTACAATTTCTTAGTCTTTTTCATTCAATATGAATAATTACCACAATATCAACTTCTAACAAGGAGGGAGAGATTAATTCATGGATATTTTAGGATAAATTCTTCATGGTATGTTGATTGTATAAAAAATCTCCTTAAAATATCAATATTTCCGAGTTGGGCTAGGCGCACACCAGTTAGTCAAGACAAGACAAGACATGATCAGACAAGTTTAGTCACAATACTTCACATAGTTGCTTATGACGCAACACACACTGATTAGTCATTGCAATTAGATAAGTCTTAATAAGCAACTATGTGGAGTATTGTGACTGAACGTGTCTGATCATGTATTGTCTTGTCTTGACTAACTGGTATGTGCCTAGCCTGAGTTATCCAATTCTGAAAATCTTGAGTTATTCTTGAACATCCTTTAAAAATTGTTTGAATTGTGAAAATAATTTTCTATTCTTGATATACTATCACAATAAATCATGATTATATTTTCCAATTTATGAGAGAGAGTGATCGATTGATTACTTTATTTATGTAGATTACAATATATACTGGCTTATACACTCATATACAATAGCTTACAATACAGCAGAATTATAGATAAATTCACATAATATAGACTAAGAGAATAATTATTGATGATATGAAAAAAGCAATTTGGAATAACTATAGATAATATTGTTATGCATGTACATAAATTGGCGCAGCTTTGGACATATCAATGTCCATTCTTCGGAAAGAATATTCTAAATATCCTTCCCACTAACACTCTACCAAATGAGAGAGAGAGAGAGCGAGGGAGAGAGAGAGAGTGACTGACAGAGTGGTAACTCACGCAAGTGTATCGTCGTCTGATGTCTTATGATATACTTCAACGATATCTAAGAAGCCCTCTGTAACAATCAATAACATTTTACATCACATTCCTGTTTATTCATTGTGTAAATTCATGCAGAATTCATCTGCATATCCAAAAATATTGGACAAAATTGGGAAACTACTTCTATTATACTACTACTTATTATATAGAGTGAGTCATATGTATGGGAACCCTTCAATAAGTGGGAGACTGTTGTAGATATAATACTGTAACTTTCAGGATAAGTTATTGGACAAATACTCTACATTTGATGTAAAACTGAATTCCAACCCCTCATAAGGGGGTGACTTAGGGGTTATAACTTGAATATTTTGAATGTAAACACCCATTGTGTGGTACATCATTTTAAAGGCATTCTCAAAACGAGATAGATGACATCCATGAAAATGTTATAATATGATACTTGTATCCAAAATGACAGCTGATTGAAGTTTCAGTTTTTAAAGAAATAATTTATTGATAAATTTCTATCAGCCGCTATTTTGGATGAAAGTATCATAGAGCATTGTTATTGATATCATCTTTCTAGTTTTTAGAAGGCCTCTAAAATGATGTATCACAGAATGGGTGTTTACATTTAAAATACTAGTAGTTCTGTGAACAGTAGACCTCGCGCTCGGTTGGTTATGTTGCACCTGTAGTTGTTCTCTCGAAAAGTAATAGATAATTTATCAATTTAAAATGTCTAGAAAAATCCTAAATTAACATGGAGCTTTCTTCCCTATCGTACCGTGACGTGTCGTCCCGGAATGTGAGTGTGAGCGCTGTTATCAGGTCTGGCTGCAACTGTCTACAACGTTGATGGAAAGACACATTTCCAAGATGTTCGATGTTTTTGAATGGGTAATATTATAGTCAACTGTCTACTAACGTTGATGGAAAGATACATTTTCAAGATGTTCAATGTTTTTGAACGGGTAGTATTATAGTCCACTAGACAGCTGATTTATGATGAATAATTATAAAGTCTGGTTTTTACGGTAATATTGGCGTTCAAAGGAGACTCCTTTTCCTTTTGTATTATCCTTAAAATGCAAAATTTCCAAAACTTTGTATATACGTCGACCCACAAAGAAACATACCTGTCAAATTTAATGAAAATCTATTTCCGCGTTTCGCCGTAAATGCGCAACATATAAACATTAAGAGAAATGCCAAACCGTCGACTTGAATCTTAGACCTCACTTTGCTCGGTCAATTAGAGTTACAACAATTTTAAATATTAGAGTTATACAAATATAAGTCACCCCCTCATGGGGGATTTAAATTCAATAGACCTTATGGAAATACAGCAATAGACTGGCTTCTCCACACACCCATCTGTGTAATCACTTGTCAGCTGATTTATGATGAATAATTCTATAGTCTGATTTTTATTCTAATATTGGCATATGGAGGAATCCTTTCATATTATCCTTGAAATGCAAAATTTCTAAAAACCTTGTATATACGTCGACGCGCATTGGAAAAGGAACATACCTGTCAAATTTCATTAAAATCTATTACCGCGTTCCGCCGTAAATGCGCAACATATAAACATTTAAACATTCAAACATTTGAACATTAAACATTTTAACATCCAAACATTCAAACATTAAGAGAAATGCCAAACCGTCAACTTGAATCTTCGACCTCACTTCGCTCGGTCAATTAGAGTTATACAAAAATATAAGTCACCCCCTTTTGGTTGAAATTCAGTTGTACGTCAAAAGGTAGAGTACTTGACCAATAACTTATCCTGAAAGTTACAGTATTATATCTGCAAGAGTTCTAATCTACCTAAATTTGGGAAAGGAATAGTTTTTGCCTTCAAGCCTGGTGTTCCATTTTTAATTATTCATAATATTGAGAATGATATTGTATCTATCAATGTATTGAATTTCGGGGATCGAGCTTCGCTCTGGAGTACAAAAGCATAACAAAATTATTAGGAAAGGAGACATTATAATAACATTCATACAGAAATGTACAATCTAATAACATTGAATTGAGATTAATTCCCAGAGGAATGCAAAAATTCCCCTCACAAAGGCCCAGTTGCTCAAAAGCCGGTTAAATTTCAATCCTGATCAACTTCACGTAAACCAAATCAGAGATGACCATTTCAAAAAGATTGATCTACTGGAATTAATCAGGATTGAAAATAACCCGGCTTTTTGCAACCGGCACCAAGTACCTGATTGAATGATTACAAAAGTTCAACAGCTGAGTCATAATTTTGACACGGTCCCACACACATGAACTCGCTCACTCACCTCCATCACCAACAGAAGACGAAATAATTATTATCCGATTTTTTCCAAGGATGAATAATAATTATCCTTTTAATGTCCTTCAGCGAGTTTTCTCAGGGATGAGACCTAGTGCAATCGAATCTTTATATTATAAACCTACTATGTTCTGAATTTCGTGAGAATCGTTACAGGCGTTTTTGAGATCCGGTGAAATACAAACATAAAAACATCTAAACATCCAAATATCTATTAAACAAAATAGTCAATATCACAGCTGTGATAAGTTCTAAATAGTGTGTTTGTCTTTTTGGTCTCAAAATCTTATAGTTTTTTCAAAGTTTGGAATTTTCTAATTATTTGTGATTGATTCAATTTAAATTATAAGTGTTTTTTAAATTTAGAAATAATTTTTGAATGTTTTGAATTGTAAATAGAGTGTGTAATTGATGAATGTTAAGTGACACATAACCTAGCTACATTTGGGCTGTTGTATAAATTAGAATTGGAACCGTTTTGGGCTTATAAGCCTGTGGTACTTTTCTGTAAGTTGGGTAATTCTGAATGATTAAATAAATAAATAAATCTAAACATATAAACAGAAGTTGCTCGTTTAATAGTATAGGATAAATGAATGATACTCACCGAATCTAGCACTTGATCCACCTTTAATATACTTGACCTCTTTTATCTTGACAGCGTCAAGTGTTTTTTGGACAGTGACTCCGTTATGGTGGTACACACGAGCTGGCGGACACTTGTCCGTCGGTGAAATTATGTTTACCACCCTCTGGAAAACCTCTCCTGCTCCACCATTTGCTGACTGCTGACAAAAAACTTTCAGTTACAGAGAATTTTCATCTCAACTACTGGACTGATTAACTTGAAAAGAAATAGTGAAAGAAGAAGTCTGGGGAAAAATACAGGAAAATAGATATTTATGTATTAAGAGCATAATGCGTGACTTTATCGCTCGCGCAAAACAGTTATCACGCGACGCGAAGCGGAGCGTGATAATTTTGCAAGAGCGATAAAGAAGCATTACGCGCGAATTACATACAAATTTTTTTCTACAACTGCACAAACCTGTTGAATTACTTACATCTGGCGGAATTTATTATAATTCGTCTACACTGATATCCATCATGGCTGTAGAATCGGTACAATTACCGACTTTTTAGGTTAAGATCTGACCGAGAGTGGTTTGTCTTTGGCGAGCTGCTTATCATCAGCTGATCAGCGAGCGTAAAGAAACTCTTCTGCGCATGCGCGAATGATTTGCGAGCATGAAGAAAATCGACTGAGCATGCGCAGATGGTCAGCGAGTGAAAAAGTAGATCCTCCTCAGAAATAAGCTGTTTTAGGAGGAGAATTGAGTATGTAAATTATTTATTTAGGCGCAGTTGTAGAAAAAAGCAGTTTTGATCCGAAAATTGAATAAAAGCTGAATCTCTCACCATCGATAGAACCCTCCCAGAGTGTCATTCTCTCAAAAGTCCCAAGAAATCCCCTTGGAGCTTTCTCCTCTGGCACCCTTCAAAGTTGGAAATAATTGCCAATTTCTATATTCATAAGGTGAATATTCTCTTACCTTACAGTTCCAAATTTCGAAGAGATCTTGATGAAAGCAATGAGTGAACTGCTCATCTGTCATGACTACAGGTTGAATGTCAACAGAGCCGGGTGACTGATTAGGTGGATTCACCTCTACTGCGGTTCTGTGTTGCTTTCTTGTTGCATCATCTGGTGAGTGCACCTGACTACACCTATTAGATGAAAATCATCAAAACACCCATATTTAAATTTGAATTCTATATATAATGGAGCTCCATACTACAGAACAAGTTCTATTATATACTAAAGAACAAGTTCTTTCGAAGAAAAGGAAAGAAGAAGAAGAAGAAGAAGAAGAAGAAGAAGAAGAAGAAGAAGAAGAGAAGAAGAAGGAAAGGAAGAAGAAGAAGATTTTGATCAAATTTTTAGCTGAAATAGTCATAGATAAGCTCTATCAACTGCCACGAGTCCCATATCTGTAAAAATTCCAGGCGCTCCGCCCCATTTATGCTAATTTTGATTTTGGATTACCAATTATCAGGACTTAGATACAATTTGAACGAAAAATTGAGAAAGATTGAGCAAGAGAATCTCTACAATTAAAGTTCAGAAAAGTTTTCTCCTAAAATTTAAAATACCTAATTCGAGAAAATGTTATTATTTCAATTGCAAACTGTTGGCAACTGTTGATTCTATTGAATCATTCACTATGAAGAGATAACAGACCTCGTGTGTCTCCAGCGTTATTGTCCTGTCACCAGCTGGCTCAGATCTTGGAATAGTAGTCTTGAGATGCACGTGAACACTAGCGTCACGTGATCAATTTTCATAGCGGCAAGGAAAGTTGAGTGAGTGCACCACACCAGATTTTTTTATAAGAGTTTTAAATCTCCTTCATGTTTTGAGTGAGTGAAAGGAGTGAACGGGAAGCACATGTGATTTATGCAAAAAGATAGCATAGCTTAAACTACACGTCGATTAATGATATGTGTGATCAATTAATTTGTCAGTTATGATTTTATTGTACACGCACATGGATGAGTATGCTGAACCGATTATTAGGTCAATTAAAAATAATAGTATGGTCTGGATTTGAGTATTGTTAGTATGGGTTATAGATTTTGGGATGTGCATCCAGCTAATGATTGCCATGAGATGCAAAAACTATTTGGCGGTACGAAGTTCGCCGGGCCAGGTAGTAACACAAGAAACTCGAGCGGTACCACGTGCAATGCTTCATAGGAGTATGGATAACTTCTCACAACGTCTACAGGAGTGTATGGACAAAACCGGACAGCATTTGCCCTTCTGGTAGTCACGCCCTACTCAATCACACGAGCAGTCGCGTGTTGTATCTTGTACAACATCCAATTTTCCAAGTGTTATGTACCTTGTTTACTGTCAAAACATATTAATTAATTGTATAATTACTTCTTCCATCCTCTTGGATTATTTTACGTTTGGATGATTACCATTTCATAGTCCAATGAGGTGCATCAAGCAAAGCCATCAATTCTGTGTTATTGGACCGTTTACACAGTCCCCGTATACAGTCTTTCCCTATATTATGCACTGTCGCGACTAAATGGCACCTAAAGACTGAACCATTGCTCGGTTGATACTGCAACTCAGTGGAGTGATGGGGGGAAGTTTTGGAATGCATAGGCTACTCATTCACAGACACCACCCCATTCAATAGTTTTGTGCAGCAAAAAAACTAACACTATTGTACTTTTTACAACAGCGCGACTGCCGGAAGATTAACACATGCTATTTTTAGTACATATCAATGTTTAGGCTGGAGCTCAAGACCTCTTTCCCCAGTCATGTCGAAAACTATTGTATTTTGATGATTATTTTTTAATTGTAAAAATATTTCTTGTATTTGGCAATAAATTCATTATTCATTTAATTTTTTCCTTTCTTTTTTTAAGGTCGCATTGACCAAGAAGCTGTTTTAGTGAGGTTCTCTTGTAACACTTACTGAGCCTTCTGCATCTTGATAACATCCATCTGTAGGCTCCCCACCACCATGTTCATTCCTATTTCTGAAACTTCTGTCATGAATATCTTACTGTCCATGTTGGCTTGAGGCTGATTGTGAACCTCTATTCGTGCAACATCCGTCAATCTGTAACAAATAGAATAGAATGGAATAGAATAGAATAGAATAGGATAGATTTATTGGTCATTAAGTACACAGGCCAGTAAATGATGGAACACAGATACAGTTATCAGGTAGAACCTTTGAGAAACTGGAATCATTCAAGTATTCGGGCACCCCAATAACAGAAGAGAATAATGTAGCTGAAGAATTGGATGCTAGGATAATGTCCGGAAATAGGGTGTATTTCACCCTGCAGAATATCCTCAAGTCCAAGAATGTGTCAAAAAAGGAAAAAAACAAGTAGTACTGTGAACAGTAGACCTCACGCAGTATTCTCATCCACAAGTACCTGATTGAAACTATGGACCTTATGGAAATAGAGCAATAGACTGGCTTCGCCACATATGATCTGTGTAATCACTTGTCAGCTGATTTATGATGAATAATTCTATAGTAAAGGGTTTTTCGTGACTTTCTCGAAAACGGCTTCAACGATTTTGATCAAATTTATACTCAGAATAGTCAATGATAAGCTCTATCAACTGCCACAAGTCCCATATCTGTGAAAATTCCAGGAGCTCCGCCCCATCAATGCAAAGTGTGATTTTAGATTCCCAATTATCAGGCTTCAGGTACAATCTAAACAAAAAATTTCAAGTGGAAAAGATTGAGCATAAAAATCTCTACAATTAATGGCCAGTAACATTTTCACCTAAAAATGGAAATAAGCTCGAAACCAGAGAATGCAAATGTTTGTGTCAGAATGTGTTTATTCAATAATGCAAACTGTTGGCAACGGTTGATTCTATTAAATCATTCACTATGAAGAGATAGCAGACTTCGTGTGTCTCCAGCGTTATTGTCCTGTCACCAGCTGGCAGATCTTTGAATAGTAGACTTGAGACGCGCGTGTACACTAGCGTCAGGTGATCAATTTTCATAACGGCAAGGAAAGTTATATGAGTGCGCCACACCAGATTTCTACTCTAATATTGGCGTATGAAGGAGGCTCCTTTTTCCTTTCATATTATCCTTGAAATTCAAAATTTCCAAAAACCTTGATATACGTCGACGCGCAATTAAAAAAGGAACATACCTGTCAAATTTAATGAAAATCTATTACCGCGTTTCACTGTAAATGCGCAGCATATAAACATTTGAACATCAAGAGAAATTCTAAACCGTCGACTTGAATCTTAGACCTCACTTCGCTCGGTCAAAAATTTACACAACAGTTTTAAGACCAATAGTGACATATGGGGCCGAAGCTTGGACATTGACTACAAGAGAAGAAGGTCTGCTTCAGAGATGAGAAAGAAAGATTTTAAGAAGAATTTTTGGAGCAATCAAGGTACAGAATTTTTGGAGCTTTTCCAGCAAATAGGCACACAGCTCTAGAAAAAAACTGCATTCTACTATGGAATACGTTATTTCAATAAATTACCTGCAGCCATCAGACATCTAGATTCAATAAACAAATTCAAACTAACAGTCAGAAAAATGCTAGTAGAGAAAGCCCTATACTCTGCTGCCGAATTTTAATTTGTGAAAAGGGGCTGTAGAGTGTAACTTACCTTTTTGTGACTTTCATTTCCATGTGAATTTGATGAGATACAATGATACATCATAGAGTGTATTTATTTATACAGAGCAGAGCAGAGTCTGGCTCTAGATGCCGAGGAGAAAGGTTCTCGTTATCGGTTTGCTCTGATAGTGAACATCGTGCCCGCTCAGCTTGCCTTCCATCTGTTCTAAGCGTGTTGAAGGCGGTTAACCCATCCGTGTTTTTTTTAATTTTCGGACCTACTTTATTGTATTAAATTTATATTCTCAGTCAACAGTCGTGTTCTATATTCTCGGTCATGTCGTGCTCAAAGTGCAATTCGGATTTCCAAGACAATGCCGATTTAATAAAGTGCACAAGTTGTGAAAAAACTTATCACGTAGCGTGCACGCGTGTACGCACGGCAGCGAAACTAGCTGCTCTCGGTGTAAAAAAAGACACATGGCAGTGTGACGATTGCTTCAAGCCTGGGACTGTGCCGTCTTCTGATACGAATTCCATCCTACAAGCGATTAAGAACCTCGTAATCAAAGTGAACTCGAAACTAGACGCTAATACTAAGACTATTTCATCGTTAGAAAGTGCGGTAAACTCAAACACAACAGCTTTAAATGGACTTCGAAGTGATCTGAGCAAAGTGCAATAATTGGATATAGGAAACCTAGAAGCGGAATGTGAGGGTCTGAAAATGAAAAACAAAAAACTCAACGAGGATTTGTGGCTAGCTAGACAGGAGATCAGTGATGTGCAGCAATACACGCGTAAAAACAATATAGAAATAGTGGGTATTCCGTTTACTCAGAATGAAGATATCTATCTAATTATCGAGAACATTGCTAAAGCTTTGAAATCATCCTTTTCTCGGTCAGATATTTCTATAAATCATCGCATACCTTCATCAAAAAAAGGGAAAATTCCTTCTATAATAGTATCATTCATTTCAAGAGGTACCCAAAATTCATGGATGTCGGCCGGGAAAAAAAGAGATCAGCGTCTAACCACAAAGGACGTAAGCGAGTCATTACCAGCTGGGGACGTGTACATAAATGATCATCTCACTCCGAAAAACAAATTCCTACTCTCTTATGGAAAGAATCTTGTGAGGGAGAAGAAGATCAACGGGGCCTGGTTCAAGAACGCGAAGATGTGGGTGAAGGTGCGAGCTGACGACCCGCCAATCCGAGTGTTCACTCCACAAGACATCGACGCTGCCTGTGATAACAACCAGACTAACACATAAAAGCAGGTGACCAGAAATACAGGATTGGACAATCCAAGGACTCGTATGCCTACTGTATTAATTCTGACTATTAATATGCTAAATGATATTCAAGTCCAAATGATTTATGAACTCTATATACATAAGTTTAGTTAGTGTATAAACATGGTCAGGAGCCAATAAGATTGTTATTTTTCTTTTTTCGTTCTTCTAATTTCAAATTTTTTCCCAATATTTGATATTAATAATAAAATTCCATGCTGGAGAGAATTTGAGCCAGGAGTGAAAATAATTCAGAGGTGAACCACTCATAGAAACGTACTTATATTAGTGCAGACAAAAGCCAAATAGTGTGATCTATAACTCAATAAATAAAATGCTCTTGTATGATTTATCCTGGAGTGATTAAAATTATATAAAAATATGAGTACCTAAATAAAAACCCAAGTACAATTATTAAAGTTTTAATTTTTAAAATAATATGAGGTACACATATTATTTATATAACAAAATATTAATACAATCATCCAATCAAATTTCATTTCAATTAAATATAACATACGAAATAGGTCTTATATGAGTATATACTTCTTATTTTTCGAAAATGGAAGTTCAATAATTGTTCAATATTATTACATATTTATTCTTTGCTATGATTTTTCTCTTCACTCTGAACTTTATTGCTCAATCATATAGACTAATAGACTCAAATAGTAGTTTTTTCCTATGCTTAGATGCTTAGATACTATCTAGATCTTGCTCTTTAGTATTATTATTTTTATTTTTCATTTTTTTTTCGATCATTATGGATTAATGATTATTAATAGCTTAATTTTTAAAGAAGTGGCCATTCTAATAGGTTTATGCTATTATAGCGCTGGCATCAAGTACTAGTATCAATTTGCTGTCAAACCTGAATTTTTCTTTGTCGTTTTTATTTTATACATTTTTTTCTATCAAGTTTTTATATCTATCTAATGTTAATAAGTGGCTATTCAGTTGGTTAACGCTGGTAGTGCTAGCAATAATAGTGATTATTCAGTGACTATACGATCTCAAATCTGAAAAGTATGTGTCGCTTTTATATTATACCTTTTTCTATTACGTTTTTTTATCTCTCTAATGATAATCAATGTTGTGATTTTAATTATTGAGATATGTGGCATATAATATCTTTGACCTAGTTTTATTAATACATTCTCACTTTCATCTAAATTTGCTTGCGCTTCTTAGCGTGGTCAATTGGTGATATTCGGAACTGTTATTATAATCATTGATCTTGTCCCTTTTTTTAATGTATTTACTTCTTAACTTGATTTTTTTTCTCTCTCTTTTGATATGCCTTATTATTGATATGATAAGGCGGTTGAGCGGGCAGCATTCGCTGAATAACGATATATGGATAGATATGAATCAGAATTGGAAAACTATAATCTAATCTCTTGTAAAGAGTTCGATACATTTCATTCTTTTAATCTCTTTTTCAATTGAAATGGAGAAAGCTTGAAATTAATACATCTGAATATTAGAAGATACAATGAGAACATTGATAATCTACTGGTAGGACTTGAATCATTAAATTGTAAAATAGATATCATCGTCCTTACCGAAACTTGGCTCAATGCAGATGATAACAAACAGTTAGAAGGCTATATAACTTATCAAACGATAGATCAACGAAATAGGAACAATGGAGTTATTGTTTTTGTCAAGTATTCTTTATCAGCAGTAGGACGTTGCATGAATATCGGTGGAGTCAATACTTTAGAAATTAATTTTTGTTATGACAAAACAGATTACTCGATCCTTGCCGTTTATCGGAATCACGATACACATATTGCCGATTTCATTGATCATCTTAATACTCACTACAATAGCATTGAGAGGAAAGGTAAAGCAAATATATTGGTAGGAGATATGAACATGAACATACTGAACAATGACTTACAAACTGATTCATATCTGAATATGCTCTATGAGAGTGGCTTCATCAACTGTATCGATAAACCGACTAGACAAATTAGAAATAGCAGCACCCTGATTGACCATATTTTTCTAAACAATGTCGACTGTAATGCAATTAAATCAGCTATCGTCAAAGTTAGCTATGTTACATTTGTAACATAGACAAATCTAAAAGACAGGTTACTCAAGATAATTCTCGTCTTGAAACAATAAAACCTTGGATAACGAAAGGACTAGTAATATCGATTAGGGAAAGAGACAGATTATTCAAATTAACAAAAAAACAACCTTTTAATAGAGATTTAATCAATAACTTTAAAAACTACAGAAATAGACTGAATCACTTATTTAAAACCACTAAAAATCAATACTATAGAAATAAAAAAGAATGAAAGTGGGAATAATCCAAAACAGTTTTGGAGCATTATAAATGAGATATCTGGTAGAGGTAACAATAATAAAGAACGATTTCCATTGGAGCACTTTGAGACAGTATATAATGGATCCGTTTCAACACTGGAAAAGACCAAGTTAGTTAGTAGCTAACGAATTTAATTATTTCTTTTCACATGTGGGAGAGAATTTGGCAAGGGCGGTGAACTCAAATAATCCACCAGTTTTGGATGATGAGAACTATCGCCTTGAAACTAATTTCTGTATGTCACCGATAAGTGAAGATGATATTATCATCATATTCACTTCAAAACTTGAAGGTATGTCTGCTCCCGGATATGATTCCAACCAGATTTGTACAAAGAAATATAAATATTTCTCTAACTCCTATTGAATATATTTATAACTTGAGTATTAAACAAGGTATCTTCCCAGACAGTTTCAAAATAGCCAGAGTTTTTCCTCTTTTCAAAAATGGTGACAAATCTATAAAAAACAACTATAGACCTATCTCTCTCTTGAGTATTTTCTCGAAAATTTTGGAAAAGATTATTCAATTCCAGTTAGCTTATTACATTGAAACAAATGACATTTTAACGGACAGACAATTTGGGTTCAGGAATAACAGAAACATATCGGATTTATTTAGCGTATGGCAGTATACACAACACATTTATGATCACAAAATTCGAAAAAAAAGAAAACAATAGAAAAATTATATATAAAACGAATGAAAATATTTTAGTCACTTTTGACCTGGAAATTAGAGGCATGCTTCCAGGGTATTTAAGTAGGCTATTGATGCTGGTTTAGCCACCAGGAAATCTTCATGTGCACCTGTGTATGCTGATCTGGGACACTCCTCCAATATGTGTCTCACAGTCTGGACTGCTCCACACTCACAGAAAGGGGAGTCAGCCTTCCCCCACTTATGCATCAGATAGGCACATCTACCATGATGAGTTCGTACCCTATTCAATGCCGACCATGTTTTACGAGGCAAATCGAAGCCTGGTGGCCTTTTGGCTACAAATGGGATGTCAATGTTCTGCTTTGCTGACCACGCTTGTTGCCAGTCCTCAGTTAAACGG
Organism: Nilaparvata lugens; assembly: GCF_014356525.2. NCBI lineage: Eukaryota > Metazoa > Arthropoda > Insecta > Hemiptera > Delphacidae > Nilaparvata > Nilaparvata lugens. The sequence goes on along the minus strand of NC_052512.1, from coordinate 6,043,807 downwards.
AAACCTGAATCTAAGGCTGTAATTGCAGTCCTAACAGGTGGCTTACGAGATTGCAGACGGCTCTGATTGGCATCTTGTATATCCTCATGTATTGGCAGGCTTCGATTTTCCTGTATCTTCTTGTACTCTCTAGTGAGGGCATTCATGCGTCGAAGATTTGGGGGTGGGATGTGACTCAACACCGGGAGCCATTCCACAGGGGTAGATTTCGGAACACCACCTATCATTCTCATTGAGTTATTTAGCTGAACATCAACCCTATGAACATGAGAGCTATTCATCCAGACCGGAGCACAGTACTCAGCAGCTGAAAAGACAAGGCTTAGGGCTGTAGAGCGTAATATAGATGCTGAAGCTCCCCATGATGTTCCGCAAAGTTTTTGCATAATATTGTTTCGGATTTTTAGTTTTTCTGCTGTCTTTGTTAGGTGCTCTTTGAATGAAAGTGTCCTATCAAGTATCACACCTAAATATTTTGGAACCTTATTGTGTTTAAGGCTTCTATTTTCGAATTGAATTCTTAGCTCTCTGTTAGCTTCTCTATTGTTCAGGTGGAAGAATGCAACTTCTGTTTTGCTGGCATTTGGTTGGAGACGCCATCTTCCAAAGTACCTACCCATCTCTTTCAAGTCATCTGTAAGAATTTTCTCTGACTCTTCAAATGATTTACACTGTGTTGATAATACCCAGTCATCAGCATAGCCATGTTTTCTAGACAAGGTTTCTGGCATGTCAGCAATATACAGACTGAACAAGAGAGGGGCAAGAACTGAGCCCTGAGGCAGACCATTCTTAAGTTTTCTTTGTGAGCTTATATCAGATCCAATGATGACTTTGAAAGTTCTATCACTCAGCATATTATTCACAAGACGAGCTGTTATTTTACACTTGATCACTTTTAGGAGCTTATAGATCATACCTTCTCTCCAAACAGTGTCATACATATCGGAGACATTGTATAATTTAACCAAAGAAGTTAACAGCTCACTTAATGACAACCTAAATAACTGTATAATCTTTCTTGACTCAGCTAAAGCATTCGATACAGTAGATAGATCTAAACTAATGAAAAAGCTTGAAGTCATAGTTGTCCGTAATGAGTCATTCAGCTTGTTCAACAGCTACCTAACGGATAGGAAACAGTAGGCTGTCCAAATTATGGGAGTTGAGAGCAGCTTAAATTCTATTGATTACGGTGTGGTGCAAGGAAGCACATTGGGACCATTATTATTCCTGATCTATATCAATAACCTGGCTAAACTACCTCTCACTGGCAGCCTTTTCTTATTCGCTGATGACACAGCGCTACATGTTACCGGTAGAAATAGAGACGAAATGTATCAAAAGGCATCCACTGACCTACACCTGTTGAAAGCGTGGTTTGACCAAAATATATTAACACTCAATATAGGAAAGTCCAAATTCATTGAAGTTTCTCTGCGGAAAAGTCAGGATCCTCCCATTGACTCAATAACTCTACATTCTTGTTTAAACCCTAACAATATTCATTGCCCCTGCGAGTCCATTCAGCGAGTCAGTTTGTATAAATATTTGGGCGTTATAGTTGACGATAAATTAAAATGGTCAGAACACATAAACCACTTGAAAAACAAAATCCGGAGATCTTTTTACATATTCCTAAACCCACGCCAATTTCTAACAATAGATGATTTGAGAAAAGTTTATTTTGCTTACGTCCAATCTGTGATAACTGCCGGAGTTTTAGCCTATGGAGGGGCGTACAAATCCATACTCAATCCTCTACTCATTACACAGAAACGAATCATCAAAACAGCTCTGAATAAACCCATTCGAACGCCAACAAATGAAATATATGATGAGTTCAATGTTTTAGATATTCGACAATTGTACCGTATGTCAAGTGTTTACTTCTTTACATTCGCTTAAACAGTAACAATATGTTCAAAAAAATAACTCATAATCGCACAACACGCTCAGCATACTCATTAGGCATTGAAATTCCGAGACTTATAAAAACTCATTCAACAACAAACACCAATAGTTACATTGCACATATTTTATACAGAAACATGCCAACCATCCTCCGTAATGTTCATAGCTGTACACCCTATATGTACAAAAAATACATTAAAATAGGGTTGAGGGTTGATGGAAGTGAAAATATAGAGCTCATGATCCATTCCAGCTATCAATAATAATTATATTAATCTCGTGATCCAGCTGTATGTTCCTAGTTATATTGATATCAACATTTTTCAATAATTTTCAATGTGTTGTTCCAATGTTTTAACTGAATATATATATGAACTGATTTCTACTTCAACTATTTATCATATTATTTTATTTGAATATCATATTTCATCTAGAATGATTGGGGCAACTTTTTCAAGCTATTCTACATTTAGTAATATTTTTTAAATTTATCTAAACATAAATTTATTCTACTCTAGTTTATTTACTGCATGTATGTACCAATTTGTTATTCAATTGAATTATCTGTTTTTTTAAAGCAATTATTCATCTACTTATATTATTTTTTTTCTCTAAAAATAGAGTAGCTTAGCTACTCTAGTACAATACCGCAGGTAACTTACCAGATATTACAATAATTATTCATCTATAAAAACTATCCTTACCTTATGCTACAAATTATTATACTTTTCTTATAAAAACCAGACTCCTTCCCACACACAGGCTAAAGCCTTCGTGGAGGAGGAGTATGATATTTCTTTTTTCTTCACAATTTTTGTATTACACTGTATTTTAATTTTGTCAATATTGTCTAATATCTACTCTAGTTGTTAGTGTCTAAGATTAGTTAAGTAGGTATTATAATAAAATCATTGCAAATTTGTGATGTGTACACCATTGTTTGTAATTTTTTATGCAATAAAAATAATTTGAATTTATTTCACTTCAAAGAAGTTAGAACTAAGTCTTTTAAATATAATTTGTTCTATTATCGACATGTCACCAGTCAAATGAGTGTTACTCAAAAATTGATGAAATGATGATGATGAAGTACACAGTTTATACAATAGGCTTTGTCAGTTATCCTATTATTGACCGAGCGAAGTGAGGTCTTAGATTCAAGTCGACGGTTTGGCATTTCTCTTAATGTTTAAATGTTCGAATATTTAAATCCTTAAATGTTTATATGTTGCGCATTTACGGTGAAACGTGGTAATGGATTTTCATGAAATTTGACAGGTATGTTCCTTTTTTTATTGAACGTCGACGTATATACAAGGTTTTTGGAAATTTTGAATTTAAAGGATAATATAAATGGAAAAATGAGCCTCCTTCATACGCCAATATTAGAGTAAAAATCTGGTGTGGCGCACACACACAACTTTCCTTGCCGTTATTAAAATTGATCACCTGACGCTAGTGTTCCTGCGCATCTCAAGTCTACTATCCAAACATCTGAGTCAGCTGGTGACAGGACGATAACGCTGGATACACAAAAGATCTGCTATCTCTTCATAGTGAATGATTCAATAGAATCAACAGTTGCCAACAGTTTACAATTATTGGAATAATCACATTTTCTCGAATTTCGAGCTTATTTTCAATTCTAGTTGAAAATCTTACTGGCCATTAATTGTAGAGATTTCTCAATCTCCTCCATTTGGAATTTTTTGTTTAAATTGTACCTGAAGTCTGATAATTGGGAATCTAAAATCAAACTCTGCATAGATGGGGTGGAACTCCTGGAATTTCTACAGATATGAGACTTAGAGCAGTTTATAGAGCTTATCAATGACTATTTTAGGTATAGATTTAATCGAAATCTTCAAGCCGTTTTCGAGATAATAGTAAAAAACCATGTTTTTTCAACATTTTCGCCATTTTAGCCGCCATCTTGAATTGCATTCGATCGAAATTGTTCGTGTCGGATCCTTATATTGTAAGGACCTTAAGTTCCAAATTTCAAGTCCTTCCGTTAATATTGGGAGATGAGATATCGACTACACAGACGCACATACACTCATGCACACACACACATACATACAGACCAATACCCAAAAATCTGGTGTGGTACACTCACACAACTTTCCTTGCTCATATTCGAAACTACGATCAGACTTTTGTATATGTGTATATATATAATTGTTTTCAGAGTACTTTTTCCTTTGTTGTTTCCTATTTTTTTAGTCGTCATTTTTTTAAAGACGTCAAAACAGCTGTTCTACAGATGAAATATCTCGACTATGTGTTCTTTTTATGAACTGCTCTACCTACCTACCTCATGCACGAGAAGGAGGTTACAAAGTCCATTTCTCAAGGATGGGGTGGACCCCCTATTAGTTTCCCAGAAAGGAGACTCATGCCAGTTAATAGAGCTGATAAATAACTATACAGAGTATGAATTTGAAAAAAATCGGTCGAGTTATTTTGAAAAAATCGTGAAAAACATGGTTTTTTAGTAATTATCCGCCATTTTTTCCGCCATCTTGAATTGAAATTTATTGGATTTCTTATTGTCGGGTCCTCATGGTATAGGGACCTTAAGTTTAAAATTTCAAGTCGATCGGTTGATTAGGAATGGAGTTATCGTGTTCACAGACATACACACACACACATACACACATACACACATACACACATACACACACACAGACCAATACCCAAAAATCATGTTTTTGGACTCAGGGGACCTTGAGACGTATAGAAAACTTGAAATTGGGGTACCTTAATTTTTTTTGGAAAGCAATACTTTCCTTACCTATGGTAGTAGGGCAAGGAAAGTAAAAACCACTCTTTTGGACTCAGGGGACCTTGAAACGTATAGAAATTTAGAAATTGGGGTACCTTAATTTTTTACTTTCCTTGCCCTACTAACATAGGTAAGGAAAGTATTGCTTTCCAAAAAAAATTAAGGTAACCCAATTTCAAGTTTTCTATACGTTTCAAGGTCCCCTGAGTCCAAAAACATGATTTTTGGGTATTGGTCTGTGTGTGTGTATGTGTGTATGTGTGTGTGTGTGTGTGTGTGTGTATGTCTGTGAACACGATAACTCCATTCCCAATTAACCGATCGACTTGAAATTTTAAACTTAAAGTCCCTATACCATGAGGACCCGACAATGAGAAATTCAATGAAATTCTATTCAAGATGGCGGAAAAAATGGCGGATAATTACTAAAAAACCATGTTTTTCACGTTTTTCTCGAAAATGGCACTAACGATTTTCTTCAAATTCATATCATGAATAGCTATTTATAAGCCCTATCAACAAGCATGAACCTCATTTCTGGGAAAATTTCAGGAGCTCCGTAATATTCTTGAGAAAAATGGCGGAAAATGACTGAAAAACCATGTTTTTCACGGTTTTCTCGGAAACGGCTCCAACGATTTTCTTAAAATTGATACCATGGATAGCTATTTTTAAGCCCTATCAACTGGCATGAGTTTCATTTCTGGGAAAATTTTAGGAGCTCCGTAATATTCTTGAGAAAAATGGCGGATAATGACTAAAAATCCATGTTTTTCACCGTTTTCTCGAAAACTGCTCTAACGATTTACTTCAAATTCATACCATGGATAGATATTCATAAGCACTATCAACTGGCATGAGTCTCATTTCTGGGAAAATTCCATGAGCTCCGTAATATTCTTGAGAAAAATGGCGGATAATGACCAAAAACCAGGTTTTTCACGGTTTTCTCGAAAACGGCTCTAACGATTTTCTTCAAATTCAAGCCATGGGTAGCTATTCAAAAGTCCTATCAAATGACATGAGTTTTTTCCTTGGAAAATTGCAGGAGCTCCGTAATATTCTTGAGAAAAATGGCGGATAATTACTAAAAAACCATGTTTTTCACGATTTTTTCAAAATAACTTGACCGATTTTTTTCAAATTCATACTCTGTATAGTTATTTGTCAGCTCTATTAACTGGCATGAGTCTCCTTTCTGGGAAACTAATGGGGGGTCCACCCCATCCTTGAGAAATGGACTTTGTAGGTAGGTAGGTAGAGCAGTTCATAAAAAGAACACATAGTCGAGATATTTCATCTGTAGAACAGCTGTTTTGACGACTTTAAAAAAATGACGACTAAAAAAATCATTGAATTTCACAATTTACACAAAGGAAAAAGTACTCTGAAAACAATTATATATACACATATACAAAAGTCTGATCGTAGTTTCGAATGTACCACACCAGATTTTTTCGGAAAGCAATACTTTCCTTACCTATGGTAATAGGGCAAGGAAACTAAAAATTAGACTATAGAATTATTTATCATGAATCAGCTGACAAGTGATTACACAGATTATGTGTGGAGAAGCCAGTCTATTGCTGTATTTCCATAAGGTCAATAGCTGTTTCAATCAGGTACTTGTGGATGAGAATACTGCGTGAGGTCTACTGTTCACAGAACTACTAGTATTAAGCGAGCCATTTCTGTATATCCTATACTATTAAACGAGTAACTTCTGTTCATATGTTTATATGTTTATATATCTGTATGTCACCGGATCTCGAAAACGGCTCTAACGATTTTCACGAAATTTAAAACATAGTAGGTTTATGATATAAAAATTCGCTTGCACAAGGTCTTATCCTTAGGAAAACTCTCTGAAGGACATGAAAAGGATAATTCATCCTCGGAAAACAGATGATTACTTCGTCGTCTCTCAACAACAGAAGATGCGTGTGCCTGTCTGGGAGAGAGACAGAATTATTCCCAGCTGTGTGATCATAATCAATCAGCGAGAAATTTCATCTAGCTAGACAATTCAATCGATTTGATCAACATAATCTGATTTGTTGACATTACATGATAATCCTCCTAAACTAGAGTATATCATAATTTTCAAAGTTGATCATTAATTTGACAAATTCAAGTGATTAGTGAGTGCTATTTTGTTATTCAATTTGGTTTGTATATACTGTAATCTAAATTATAAATTTTTTGTTTTTAAATGTTTGAACGGAAAAGTGAACCTGAATTCAAGAGTATGGAACATAACCTACTCTCTGGACTATTTATAGTGTATAAATCAAAATTCGGGGAAGAAACAGTTTTGGGCTGTGCCTGTTAGTCCTTCCCCAATCATTCAAAATGATTGTGTTCGGTTTATCAAAAGTCAATAAATAAATAACGAGCGAAGCTCGGTGCCCCGATATTATATCCTGTACTATTAAACGAGTAATTCAATTTTTTCGGAAAGCAATACTTTCCTTACCTATGGTGGTAATAGGGCAAGGAAACTAAAAATTAGACTATAGAATTATTTATCATGAATCAGCTGACAAGTGATTACACAGATTATGTGTGGAGAAGCCAGTCTATTGCTGTATTTCCATAAGGTCAATAGCTGTTTCAATCAGGTACTTGTGGATGAGAATACTGCGTGAGGTCTACTGTTCACAGAACTACTAGTATTAAGCGAGCCATTTCTGTATATCCTATACTATTAAACGAGTAACTTCTGTTCATATGTTTATATGTTTATATATCGGTATGTCACCGGATCTCGAAAACGGCTCTAACGTTTATGATATAAAAATTCGCTTGCACAAGGTCTTATCCTTGGGAAAACTCGCTGAAGGACATGAAAAGGATAATTCATCCTCGGAAAAAAGATGATTACTTCGTCGTCTCTCAATAACAGAAGATGCGTGTGCCTGTCTGGGAGAGAGACAGAATTATTTCCAGCTGTGTGATCATAATCAATCAGCGAGAAATTTCATCTAGCTAGACAATTCAATCGATTTGATCAACATAATCTGATTTGTTGATATTACATGATAATCCTCCTAAACTAGAGTATATCATAATTTTCAAAGTTGATCATTATTTGACGATTTCAAGTGATTAGTGAGTGTTATTTTGTTATTCAATTTGGTTTGTATATACTGTAATCTAAATTATAATTTTTTTGTTTTCAAATGTTTGAACGGAAAATTGAACCTGAATTCAAGAGTATGGAACATAACCTACTTTCTGGACTATTTATAGTGTATAAATCAAAATTCGGGGAAGAAACAGTTTCGGGCTGTGCCTGTTAGTACTTCCCCAATCATTCAAAATAATTGTGTTCGGTTTATCAAAAGTCAATAAATAAATAACGAGCGAAGCTCGGTGCCCCGATATTACATCCTGTACTATTGAAAGAGTAATTTCTGTTTATATGTTTAGATGCTCAAATATCTGTATGTGACCGGATCTCGAAAACGTCTCTAACGATTTTTACGAAATTTGGAACATAGTAGGTTTATGACAAATAAAGATTCGATTGCACTAGGTCTCAACCCTGGGATAACTTGCTGATCGACATTAAAAGGATAATTTCATCCTTGGCTGAAACAGCTGGAATTTTTGTCGTCTGTGGATAAAAAAGAAGTGAGTGAACGAGTGCGTCTGTGGAAAATCAAAATATCTCATCCCCGAAAAACTGACGTATTAATAGCCAGCTGTAAAATATAAACACAACTTAAAAGATGGAGAAACCTTAAGGGTTTGATAGGTAAAATTATTCATAATTGATGAAAAATAAAAATCATATTTAAAATAAAAACAAATTTTTGGGATGTTTCCAAATTCATCAAAAAAGTTAATTTTTCTTTTAATCATTCAACCTTAAAGCTTTTTCTTTGCGGATGCACTCAGCTACTGGGTGGCTCTTAATCAATTAGAAATTATAATCAAGTTGATCAAAATATGTGATTTGTTGCCATAACATGGTATATCATTCTAAATTGAATAATTAACTCAACAGTGGAAAACTGTTCCACTTTTATCAGAAATAACTCAACTGAAAGTTACTTTTGTTCATTCTCAATAATTTTTTTTTTAAATTGATATTTTAGATTTTTTGTTTTATTCAATCAACAGTACCATGGAGAATTTATCCTCTAAGGCTCAACTCACACTTACACGACTCAGATCGAGAAGAGACTCGACTCTAGTCGAGAGCATGTGTTTCCAATAATGGTGACACTCAGACCAGTCGATTCTAGTCTCTGCGACGTCACCATTTCAAAACACATGCTCTACCCGACTCAGGTCTAAAATAGACTCAACTTTAGTCGAGAGCATGTGTTTCCAATAATGGTGACACTCAGACCAGTCGATTCTAGTCTCTGCGACGTCACCATTTCAAAACACATGCTCTACGCGACTCAGGTCTAAAATAGACTCGACTCTAGTCGAGAGCATGTGTTTCCAATAATGGTGACACTCAGACCAGTCGATTCTAGTCTCTGCGACGTCACCATTTCAAAACACATGCTCTACGCGACTCAGGTCTAAAATAGACTCGACTCTAGTCGAGAGCATGTGTTTCCAATAATGGTGACACTCAGACCAGTCGATTCTAGTCTCCGCGACGTCACCATTTCAAAACACATGCTCTCGACTAGAGTCAAGTCTCTTCTCGACCTGAGTCGTGTAACTGTGAGTTGAGCCTAAATCTCATTGATCAATCTCTCACCGAAATGCTCTGTCCCAAAAATTTAAACTTTAGGCGCTCATATATCAAAAAGTAATGATTGGAAAAAGAATGTTTTCCTGAGAAAAAATATTTTCATTTTGATAGCTTTATGATATACAAATCGAAAAACTTTGAAAAATATCACCAATAGAAAGTTTATTTTCAGCCTTTGCACAGCCTCAAGTAGTTGATTTTAGTTTGGCTTTTAATTAGTTCGGGAGATTAATACCGATCATACTACATTTTTCGTGCAATAATGAAGTAATAATAATGCTCATATTGGTGGGGAGTTTCCTGACGGAGTTCCAACTCGCCTGAATAAATAATTTAAGCCGTCAATAGGCCTTACGACTGTCATACTTCAGCCGGGACCGACAGTTTAACGTGTTCATCCGATAACACGGGAGTGTCCTGTTCAAAAACTTTTGCCTCTGAGTGGGGTTTGAACCGGGGATCTCTGGGCTGCCAAGCAAGCACTCTAACCACTAGACCACGGATCTCTCCAATAATGAAGTGGAACTTTGACTTACCTTATAGATGAAACCTTTTTAGGAACCGCCACATCATTTCTTAACAGTTGCAGTTTTCCTTCTGCAAAACACAACAATGAAAATAATTTATTCTCTGCCATTCATGATGCATATGTGATGGATGCTATTGTCTATTGACTATTGTATAAAGACCGCCGCAAAGTAGACCGACGCTAATCCACGAAAAGCAACCCACGCCGTGGGATGTTTTGTAAACCATCGCTAGGCTTCTCCAGACATCTGTGTAATATATGCAATGAATAATCCACTTGCCAGCTGATTGATTATGAATAATTCTATAGCAATGGTTTACAAAACATCCCACGGCGTTGGTTGCTTTTCGTGGATTAGCGTGGGTCTACTTTGCGGCGGGCCTTAATGGGCAAATAGGAAACCAAATAAACGTGATATTGTGAGGTCCACGTTATAATAGCAGTGATCGATTAGCAATGGTATTGCTATGCTTGTCTATCATTCAACAAAGCGGATAGCGCTATCTCTTTCTCGCTTTGCTCTGTTGCCGGATCTGATCGTCTTCCAACAATGTAGAATTAATGATTAACAACATATTCCATTCTTATTATGAAAATTTATTATGAAATTATTGGAAAATATGATTTATTGCTTAATAAAATATAATTGATTTTTTTAATCCAGAATGAACAGTTAATATGACATCAATAAACCTGTATAAAAATATAGTAAGAAAGATAGATGAAAAACGTTGCCGAACCTCTGCCTTGTCAATGCTTTCTATGGACGGTAGCTGATACAGGTTTATCAATGTAATATTATCTTTTCATTCTCGTTTGAAATAATCAATTATATTTTATTAAGCCAGAAATTATATTCCTTTTTGTGTAGTTGAGAAGTTGATATTGTGGTAATTATTCATATTGAATGAAAAAGACTAAGAAATTGTCAAAAATCACAGATTTATTATTGACAATGGTGTAAAAACCGAAACCGGCCCTTCTAAGTATCAATTAATCTGTGGTTTTTGACAATTTCTTAGTCTTTTTCATTCAATATGAATAATTACCACAATATCAACTGGTAAAACCGTCTTTTAGCGCTCCAGGTGGAAACATTATTCTCGCCTGCACAACGGCCCTTCCCGTCCTTGTGACAAAAGATACTATCTCAATGATGAATTTTAATAATTATGATGAAATATTTTGTGAATTGATTATTAATTCTACATCGTTGAAAGACGATCTGGCAACAGAGCAAAGCGAGAAAGAGATAGCGTTATCCGCTTTGTTGAATAATTGACAAGGATAGCAATACCATTGCTAATCAAACACTGCCATTGTAACGTGGACCTCAATATAGCGCAGTGTACTTACTGAACTTGATAGGATTATAATCACGGTCGAGATACTTGACTTCGACAATCTCCATGCAGCCCGATGTTCCCCGGACATAATCACCCAGTAGAACAGTCACTCCGTCCCAATGCCACAGTTTCCCTATCTGGCCGCAGTGGTGGCGTTTTATGGCGAAATGGTTCATTATCCTTAAAATCCCTCCGTCATTCACATTTTCCTGTTGATAAAACAAGAATATGTTACAAATATACAAAAAGACTAAGGGCCAGTTGCACGTCCGTCTGTTAAAAATGGACATTAACGTCGATTAACAAATCAGCGTTAGTTTTACGGATTCATTTCTGTTCCACCAAGATCGCTTAGTTTTTAATGCCGATCAAGTTTACCGGTTAACTAACCAAGATTTTAACGGTTTCACAATCCGGTAACACTGTAATTTAACTGACAAAATAATTAAGGTTATGTTATTGAAGCGGTGAATTTGAAATTGAAAAAATATTAACAAACGAGATCAAGTTCCAATATTATTGGACAAAGAAAAAATAAGTTTGATTTCAATTCTAATAAGAGAGAATATTTACATAATAGAAAACTGATAATGATAGGTAGCTATGTTTTAAGGTAAAAATGAGGTTATGTTATTGTAGTGGAGAATTTGACCATTCAATACAGAAACATGCGCCATGAAAATGCTCTGTCTGTCACAAGTGTCAAATGCTATGCTGCTAACAGACGACAACAGATCGAAAACTAACCTCAAAAATCAGAATCTAATTTTCAATGCTAATATCAGCTAAATACACTTCGCTATTTTATTAATGAATGAAATTCATTCATATATTCAGCCCATACTTTGATTTTTTTAATTTTTTTACCAAAAACCAATTGGAAGACAGCTATCAGTATGTACCTAACCGGCGTTAGTTGGATTTAATTCCCCGTGAATGGCCTGTTAAAAATCTTCTACGTCGATTAGTTTAACCAGCGTTATTTTTCTATTTACACCTTTCTGCAACCAAATTTTCTCTGTTTCAACTAATCGCGGTTAAAATGGTGCCAACTAATCAGAATTGAAAATAATTGTTTACGCCGGTTAGTTTAATCGGCTTTATCGCTTGAAATTTCTGTTTTGTGAAACCAAAATGCATCGGTTACCACTAATTTCGATTAAAATACAGCATTTAATCGTGATTAAACGTTAATCGACGTACGAAAAACTGGGTGTTGGAAATTGTCAAAAACCACAGATTTATTGATACTTAGAAAGACCGGTTTCGGTTATTACACCATTGTCAATCTCTGATAAAAACAGAGATTATGACAGAGTTAAACAGAGTTTATCAGAGATTGACAATGGTGTGATAACCGAAACCGGTCTTTCTAAGTATCAATAAATCTTTGGTTTTTGACTATTTCTTAGTCTTTTTCATTCAATATGAATAATTACCACAATATCAACTTCTCAACTACACAAAAAGTGAAAAAAAAGAAAATATCCATTCAGATTCTTGTCACATCAATACCCTCAGAATGCTTCCAGATGTTTTGTTTCATCCTGACAATTTTTTCCTTTACTGAGAATTATTCAGAGAAATGAAAATTAAATCATTATTATTATTATTATTAAAAGAAAATCCAAATTAAATGCTGTAAATCACCCCGAAGACTTCTGCTACTGCAAATATTGACAACAGGGTGAACAGCTAGATGGAAATTTGATGAGCGCCACTATTCAAAAATTATTTGTCAGCCCGGGAATTGAACCCAGTACCTTCCAATTACCATCTAGCTGTTAATCTACCGTACTGGAAGATCCCATCTTCAAAGTAATTGAATATATTTATTAATCTATTACAGAACAAAGAAGACTACAGGCATGAAGCCCAAAACCCTTCACTACAATTTACAATCGTATTAAGCAAGTTACTAAAAAAATAAGAGATACAGTACATGCAATTTACAAATACGTAAGAAAAATATTAGGAGAGCATAAGTAATTGAAAATAATTCAATTATAAGTGACTAGCCGTCAGGCTCGCTTCGCTCGCCATATACGTCTAGCCAGGGGGCTCCGCCCCCTGGACCCCCGACTGGATCGTCCAAGAATGAGATCAGCAGGCTCGCTTCGCTCGCCTGCATTTTTCATTTGAGCATTTTTATCATATGTTAGGACAATCCAGTCGGGGGTTCAGACTAAACGTCTGGCTAAACGGATATGGCGAGCGAAGCGAGCCTGACGGCTAGTAATATAATATTCCCAAGATTGAAGTAGCAGTGCCCAATCAATTATTTTTCCGCGATAAATGCATTTAAATCTTCAACTTGGTGCCAACCTAACAAAGTCAACTCAACTTAATGCCAACCTGACAAAATTATTAATTTAGTTGCCAGTTAGCAACTGTTTCGAAGAGGTACTCTATCTAGATTATGGTTCTATAGTAACATATGATATGGAAATTTCAATTATAATTAAGAGATTGGGAGAAGAAGAATATACATGCTAAAAGACGAACTTTAAATCCTTAAAAACAACCCTTAGAGTTGGAATATTGCCAAAAGATTTCTTAGTGCGCCTCTAAAGGGCCAACTGAACATACCTACCAAATTTGAACGTTTTTGGTCCGGTAGATTTTTAGTTATGCGAGTGAGTGAGTGAGTGAGTGAGTGAGTGAGTCAGTCAGTCAGTCAGTGAGTGAGTGCCATTCCGCTTTTATATATATAGATGAATACAAAATGATGATAATAAGTTATAAAAAGAATACAATTGACCATGTAAACAAGTAATGGGGAAACATATGTACCACTGTGGAACGAAAATTGATGGAAACAGAGGGGGAAAAACAAAAAAATTGTGTTAATAACAACAAATATTCAAGTATAATAGTTGAGGAGTTCAAACTGTAGGTTTTATTTACTCTATGAAACTAATAAGAAGTCTGGACATCATATTAAGTGAACATATTCAGCCACTAAATTCAATGAGGGATAGCCTCATGCGCCTTCTAACCTCACCAATAGGGTCATATGCACATCAACACCTTCACAAATGCTATTGGATAGCCTCAGAACTCTATTAAGTCATAGAGAAAAAATAGCGTAAGTAGATATCCCATGGTATAGGGGGTTTATGTCGCAACTTTTACTGTTATCTCAAGCCGATTACTGCCAATTATTGTCGATTTTTACTGTTTTGTTGGGGTGAGAGTATATGAACGGCACAATATGAGAGACTACCAGTGTCACACAACTTCAAGGGAAAGAACTAAACGTGGACTATGGGCTTGAGATAACAGTAAAAGTTGCGACATAAACGCCCTATACCTTAATAATATATACTTATGCTATTGTTTCTCTATGATTAAGTGGAGAGCAGAAGTTATGAAAGGTCCTTGACCTTTTAAGGTCAATAAAGTAGATAATATATATAGTAATATCAGAGTATGGAGGAATTCCTCTTCTTTTTATATTATCCTTAAAATGCAAAATTTCAAAAAACCTTGTGTATACATCGACGCGCAGTTAAAAAGGAATATTCCTCCCAAATCTCATCGGAATCTATCAACGCGTTTGGCCGTAATCGCGTTACATACAGACAGACAAAAGCAAATCGAGTTGAAACATAGACCTCACTACGTTCGGTCAATTATCTCTATATCTATAAAAGGCTAAGCCCCGACAGACTGAAATCACACTACAGCCCAAACTACTGAGCCTAAAGACTTGAAATTTTGCACGAGTGTTTATTGTAGCCTGAAAACATCCACTAAGAAAGGATTTTCAGAAATTTGCCCCCCTAAGGGAGCTGGGGCCCCCCCAAAATTTTGTACTTTTTAACCGCTCATTGCACAGCAAAGTCATGAGGAATTTTTTTGTTCAGCTACGATAAAAAATTAGATCCATGCAGAAAAATTTCGATCAGGAGCACAGGAGGGTCCAGGAGAGGGCATTTTTCGAAAATTTTGATGTAAAATCACACTACAGCTCAAACTAATTGTCCTACAGACTTGAAAATTTGCACAAATATTCTTCAAACATGCTAGATGCACACTAAGGACTGATTTTGAGATATTTTGCCTCTAAGAGTTTTAAAGGATGAAAAAGGATCCTATTAAGTAAGGTTATGAACATAGTAAGGTGAATGCCATATAATATGGAAATGAGATAATTTATTTATTGATATGTGATAATCTAACATATTATGTTGTAATCATTGGAAAAAACAAAATAATATGATAGAAATTCAAAAAAGAACATTTCTGTTCTATTATTGCTTTCTACCTGATTCCACTTAACCTCAATAATATTGTTCTGATGATTGATGAATATGTTTAATAATATTATTATTATTATTGATATAATAAAAGTATTGTTTTGATATTTAATTATTATCATCAATATAATGATAGTATTGCTTTGGTAATCTATAAATATTTTTATTTTCACAAACTCTGTATAATGGTGAATGTGAATCAGCTGCATCAAAGAAATTATCTCAAAAACATATGTTTAGGAAAACCATAGTTTTGAACTTCGTTTTCCTGATGCAATGTATAATAAGCCTACATGTGGCATGTATTATTAATTTTTCAGCTAGAACAGTTTTTTGAGACTGCTAAATAAACGTCTACAGTTTTATCAATGCTGTATCGGCAATATGAAAACGCATGCAGTTAATACAGGGTGCGGCAGCTACGATTAAGCATTTTTTAGGAGTAATAAAAAGTGACTCAGGATATATAATGGAAACATGTTTTTATTTTCTGAAGCGGTTCAATATACCATTTTATATTACTTAGTTTTTGAAAATTATGTCCTGAAGATGGCGACCGTTAGCATCAATACATTGTTGAAGGCGATCTCTGAAGTTTTCAGCAGCTCTTGCACACATATCGCGGGAATGGCATTCACTTCGTCAATAATCCGCTGTTTCAACATTGCTAGAGTGTGAGGGCGGCCTTTGAAAACCCTTTCCTTCAGATATCCCCAAAGAAAAAAGTCGCAAATGCTCTGATCTGGTGACCGCGCAGGCCACCCAACATCACCTCTCAAAGAGACTAGGCGTCCCGGAAACATCTCTCTCAAAACGTCTAGTGAAATTCGAGCTGTGTGAGCAGTAGCTCCATCTTGTTGGAACCACAAATCCGCCAGCCCGTGTTCTTCAACCATCTCTTCTAATTTGGGTTGCAGAAAGTTTCTCAACATCGAAACATAACGTTGGGAATTCACTGTCACGGTCACTTCTTCCTCCTCAAAAAAGTAGGGGCCAACCACGCCAAATTGTGATATGGCACACCACACCGTCACTTTAGGAGAATGTTGAGGTCTTTCATGAATAATTCGAGGGTTTTCTTCAGCCCAGTAGCGAAAATTTTGCTTATTCACGCACCCACTAAGATGAAAATGTGCCTCGTCACTACTAAAAAAAGCTGCATGTGGAGGGATTTGAGCAAGCATTTGCTCACACAAATTTTGTCGGTTGGCGTAGTCTACTGGGCGTAATTCTTGAGCAATCATTATTTTAAAAGGATGAAACTTTAAATCGAAATGTAAAATCCTTCTTAAACTGCGGTCTGAAATCCCCAATGCAAGAGAATGTCGTCGAGCAGAGCGTTCCGGTGATTGTTCGAATGCTGTTCTTACCCTCTGCACATTTTCTGGCGTTCTAATGGACTTGCGACGACAATGTGTATTTGTTTTCAGTGTACTACCAGTTTCCTCCATCTGCCGAATCCATGACCGAATTGTGTTTGCATTCGGAACGGCGTTGTTGCGTGGAATGTTGAACTGTCGTCGAAAAGCTCGTTGTGTAGCGATCACAGATTTATTGTTCTCATAATAAGCGCGAACGGCACAATATGAGAGACTACCAGTGTCACACAACTTCAAGGGAAAGAACTAAACGTGGACTATGGGCTTGAGATAACGGTAAAAGTTGCGACATAAACGCCCTATACCTTAATAATATGGGATATCTACTTATGCTATTGTTTCTCTATGATTAAGTGGAGAGCAGAATTTATGAAAGGTCCTTGACCTTTTAAGGTCAATAAAGTAGATAATATATATAGTAATATCAGAGTATGGAGGAATTCCTCTTCTTTTTATATTATCCTTAAAATGCAAAATTTCAAAAAACCTTGTGTATACATCGACGCGCAGTTGAAAAAGGAATATTCCTCTCAAATCTCATCGGAATCTATCAACGCGTTTGGCCGTAATAGCGTTACATACAGACAGACAAAAGCAAATCGAGTTGAAACATAGACCTCACTACGTTCGGTCAATTATCTCTATATCTATAAAAGGCTAAGCCCCGACAGACTGAAATCACACTACAGCCCAAACTACTGAGCCTAAAAACTTGAAATTTTGCACGAGTGTTTATTGTAGCCTGGAAACATCCACTAAGAAAGGATTTTCAGAAATTTGCCCCTCTAAGGGAGCTGGGGCCCCCCCAAAATTTTGTACTTTTTAACCGCTCATTGCACAGCAAAGTCATGAGGAATTTTTTTGTTCAGCTACGATAAAAAATTAGATCCATGCAGAAAAATTTCGATCAGGAGCACAGGGGGGTCCAGGAGAGGGAATTTTTCGAAAATTTTGATTTAAAATCACACTACAGCTCAAACTAATTGTCCTACAGACTTGAAACTTTGCAAAAATATTCTTCACACATGCTAGATGGCCACTAAGGACTGATTTTGAGATATTTTGCCTCTAAGAGTTTTAAAGGATGAAAAAGGATCCTATTAAGTAAGGTTATGAACATAGTAAGGTGAATGCCATAATTATTATGGAAATGAGATAATTTATTTATTGATATGTGATATTCTAACATATGTTGTAATCATTGGAAAAAACAAAATAATATGATAGAAATTCAAAAAAGAACATCTGTTCTATTATTGCTTTCTACCTGATTCCACTTAACCTCAATAATATTGTTCTGATGATTGATGAATATGTTTAATAATATTATTATTATTATTGATATAATAAAAGTATTGTTTTGATATTTAATTATTATCATCAATATGATAATAGTATTGCTTTGGTAATCTATAAATATTTTTATTTTCACAAACTCTGTATAATGGTGAATGTGAATCAGCTGCATCAAAGAAATTATCTCAAAAACATATGTTCAGGAAAACCATAGTTTTGAGCTTCGTTTTCCTGATGCAATGTATAATAAGCCTCTATCTCTTCTTCTTCTATCTCTATTCTTCTTCCTCTATCTCTTCCATCTATATCTGAAAGGCTAAGCCCCGAAAAACTGAAATCACACCACAGCCCAAACTACTAAGCCTAAAAACTTGAAATTTCGCATAATTGTTTATTGTAGCCTCAAAACATCGACTACAAAAGAATTTTCAGAAATCTGCCCCCCTGAGGGAGCTGGGCCACCCAAAAATTTTACTTTTTGACCGTTCATTGCACAGCAAAGTAATGAGGAACTTTTTCGTTCAGGTACGAAAAAAAATCAGATCTATGCACAAAATTTCGTTCAGGTACGAAAAAAAATCAGATCTATGCACAAAAATTCTGATCAGGAGCACAGGGGGGTCCAGGAGTGGGCGTTTTTCGAAAATTTTGATGTAAAATCACATTACAGCTTAAACTAATTGGCCTACAGACTTAAAACTTTGCACAAATATTCTTCAAGCATGCTAGATGCGCACTAAGAACGGATTTTGAGATATTTTGCCTCTAAGGATTGCAAGGATGAAAAAGGATCCTATTAAATAAGCTTATGGTAAGGGAAACTCCATATGGAACTGAGATAATTGACACATGATATTCTAACATATGTTGTAATCATTGGAAAGCTTAAAACAATTTTATCAATCAGCTGATCGAATTGATTTTGCGTTGTTTGAGAGCGCGAGCTTGCCACGTGTTTGTTGCATTGTTGTATGCTTGGTCAGTTCGATTTGCGCCTTCTATCAGCTGTATATGGAGTCTCATACACTCCGATTAGAACAGAGCACAAAGGTTTTCTTTGGTTAGGAGTTTGTTGATAATTCTTTTTCCAAGTTCAAATTTTATTGCCGTCGAAAATCACATTGGAAACTTTCTTAATAGACAACAAGATTACAGAAACAAAATGTCAAACATATACCTACATTTATTTGTAGCACGGCCAGAAAAAGACAAACTTTAGTACTAGCCGTGAGTTTATTAAATATAACTTAATACATATATTTTTTGTTAATATTTTGTGAATAAAAATTACGAGTTGATGAGAGATGCGAGTAATTCCTTATATTTGATCCAAATAACCGGTTATTCATAATATAGTAGTCGGGGTCACTGCAATCAAAAAATTTTTATTCTGTACGGAAGCTAATAAATTTCATACGTATTGATTGTCCATAATGTATCCAGTGTCCATAATGGAAGTAATTGAACTACTCAAAATTAATGGCTTACTGGTCCCTCATAGATTACAGTATTCCTGGTGATTGAGCCTGTCTTTTCAGCGTTGTCTATAAATAATAAAGCTTAATTTACAACTAGCTTACCCGGCGAACTTCGTACCGCCAATGTATCTCATGTCACACTTGACTTTATTTGGTGAATCATGAAATTTATCTGACAATCAATATTTTCATTAACGTCTCAATACAGACTTCCTATGTGCTTAGTCATGCAGCATTCATTATTCCGGAAACATTATTATTCTTCTCAATCAATTGGTAGAGTAATTGGTATCAGTAAAGTTTTCAATTAAAGAAAAAGGTTGAATCAGTATTTCAAAGAAAAATATTCAATGTTTTTATAGCTGTAGATTGTCGATATATGGTCCAGGAAATATGCGATGTACGATGAATCAAACAGAATTCCATATTCTTTCCATTTTAGGATGAATATAATCTAAGCTGAATTCAAAAAATTGTAAATTATTCTTTTATTCTTCAGTAATTGATGGATGCAATATGATCAACTCTCTTTTATTAGGTGAATAATTTTTTTCAACATTTTCCAGTTTCTCTGGAAAATGTATAAGTCTTCTAAGGAACCATTATCAACAGCTGGTACCAATCAACTACACTTCAACTCCAAACTACCGTTTCAATACCAGTACACAATAATTTATCACAATGTGATGTGTTTATCACAGCTGGTAACTTTAGATGCTAAATCATATTATCACAATATGATCTTGAATCATGATCATCTCTGAGTTCTTCAGTAGCCGCTCGGCCGAAAATTTCGAAAACATATGTCTGTAAAATGGATTGATAAATAATTATTATCAGCCCCCCTATTAAAATTTCTGTTCAGAAACCATCCCCAATATTCACACAACATATTCTCAAAGTTTCATGCCGTTATGTCAAGTCTACAGGGAACAAACAAACATACAAATAAACACACTAACATACATTCATTTTTTATAAATAGATTTTCATTCGGCTCAAACAAAAGCCTCTCTAAATGAAGGTAGAATGATAAGGATTCAGTTCTGTTGTTTTAACATTTTTTCAAATCACTTTCAAAAAGTTCATGTAGTACCTACTATTGTGTTCGAGACACTTATGGCGATATCATACTTTCATCACTATTCTGTTCTACAGTCCTATCTCTTGCAGTCGTTAACTATATCTATAATAATTATATAGAGTAAAGAGATGGCTTATACACGTACGGGATAGGAAAATTATGTTTGACGCATCATCACGTCTGAACTACTGGACTAATTAACTTGAAATTTTGCTTATAGATTCTTAATTAACCAAGGATGGTTATAGGCCTATTTTCAATTCTTCAAAATTTCATTACGTCAAGTTTTCATTTTGTCAAGTTTTAAAATAGATCCTTGCGAAGCACGGGTTCTTGATAGTTTACTCATATACATTCGTCGTTTATTCATGGCGGATTGAAAGGTTGAAAAAATATGACCGTCGCTTCTCACCGGGTCAGTGCATTTCCATGATTCTGTTTTAAGACTATCGAAATATTCTTCGAACAGAATTTGATTGTTAAGGTCTTGGCCTTGTTGGACGATCCTTGTTCTGAAAACTGCATCAAACTGGCCTCTGCTCACCGCCATCTCTTTGCACCTTCAACATACGAACAATTATATAGTGAGATCCACGTTATAATGGCAATGTTTGATCAATAGAATAGAATACGTTAATCCACCAATAAATACAATCAAATGTACATTAGGTGTCGTCAGAAATAAAATCCTATAAAACTACTGAGCCAATTCATACACATATATTATAATCACATAAAATAAGTATTTATTACATCGACGGGCAAATTGAAAAATTCCTCTACATACAAACAGTGAACAGTAGACCTCGCGCAGTTATAAACCACAGCCTCCTCTTACACTGTCCATCAGAGTAAATCCTCTCTGTAGGTCGTGTCGGCGAGATATCGGTGTGAAAACGGCTAATGGCTGTTGGGGTTGGTGTATCAAAAATGCTAACATCAAAAGCTAATCTCCTTCAAGACATACTGGCAACAGGTCTGACCAAGTTCAAAGCAAAGAAAGTCCGAGAGACAAAACTATGTTATTTTAGTTATTAATTGCATGCGTTATTGCACGCAATCAATAGTTCATTTGATGGTGCATAAAAATTGAATTCAATGAGGCATGCAATAGAAAGTCTACACAGCTACTGATTTTTTACCAAGTTACATTGAGATATTGAATTGCATGCGTCATGACATGCAATTTATAATCCACTCGACAGCTGATTTATGGTGAATAATTCTATAGTCTGATTTTTACTCTAATATTGGCGTATGGAGGAGGCTCCTTTTTCTTTTTATATTATCATTGAAATGCAAAATTTCCAAAAACATTGTATAAAGGTCGACGCGCAATTAAAAAAGGAACATACCTGTCAAATTCCATGAAAATCTATTACCGCGTTTCGCAGTGAATGCGCAACATATAAACATTGAAACATAAAGAGAAATGCCAACCGTCGATTTGAATCAATTACACAACTCTGTATTTTGAACTTACGTAAGATCCTTCTCGTAAGCGTGTTCTTTCTCCCACTTTGAACCGATTTGCAGATTGACGCTTGCGTCACTCACATAGGTCTCGTGATAATTCAACCTCCAGTCTGTGCGATATTTGATGTCCTCCGCCAAGTATTCTAGATTCCTGTAAGCCAGAGATAAGGACAACTATAACTAGTAGTTCTGTGAACAGTAGACCTCACGCCGTTTTCTCAACCACAAATATCTGTTTTCATCTGTTTGCAATGTTAAGGCTGTGCAGAGGCTGAAAATAAACTTTTCAAAGTTTTCAGATTTGTATATCGTCAAGTTATCAAAATGAAAAATTTTTCTCAGGAAAACATTTTCTTCTGATCATTACTTATTGAGATATGAGCGCCAGAAGTGTGAATTTTTGGGACAGAAAATTTCAAATTAGGTAAGATATGAATCCATGAGATTTGGAGGATGGATTCTTCATGGTATTGTTGATCTAGTCGAACAAAAATTTTCTTAAAATATCAATTTTTGAAAAAGTTATTCAATATACAAAAAATAACCAAAAATAACTCAACTGAAAGTTATTTTTAGTAAATTGAATAACCATCTTAAAAATTGATATTTTTTGAAAATTTTTGTTCAACTAAATAAACAATACCATGAAGAATCAATCTATCCTCCAAATCTCATGGATTAATATCTTGTCCCAAAAATTTAAACTTCAGGCGCACATATCTTAAAAAGTAATGATGAGAGAAAAAAATGTTTTCCTGAAAATACTTTTTTATTTTGATAGCTTGATGATATACAAATCGAAAAACTTTGAAAACTATCACGAGTAAAAAGTTTATTTTCACCTTCCTTGCCATAGGTGAGGAAAGTATTGCTTTCCGAAAGAAATTATGGTACCCGAATTTCTAAATTTCAAGGTCCCCTTAGTCCAAGAAAGTGGTTTTTGGGTGTGTGTGTGTGTGTGTGTGTGTGTGTGTGTGTATATGAGTGTATGTGCGTCTGTGTACACGATATCTCATCTCCCAATAAACGGAATGAATTGAAATTTGGAACTTAAGGTCCTTCCCCTTTAAGGATCCGACTCTAACAATTTCGAACAAATCCAATTTAAGATGGCGGCTAGAATGGCGAAAATGTTGTCAAAAACAGGGTTTTTCGTGAGTTTCTCGAAAACGGCTCTCACGATTTTGATCAAATTTATACCTAAAATAGTTATTGATAAGCCCTATCAACTGCCACAAGTCTGATATCTGTAAAAATTTCAGGTGCTTCTCCACATCAATGCAGAGTGTGATTTTAGATTCCCGATTATCACGCTTCAGATACAATTTGAAGAAAAAATTTCAAGTGTAAAAGATTGAGCATGGAAATCTCTACAATTAATGTTCAGTGACATTTTCACTTAAAATTGGAAATAAGCTCGAAATTCGAGAAAATGTGTTCATCCAACAAAGCAAACTGTTGGCAACTATTGATTCTATTAAATGATTCAATATGAAGAGATAGCAGACTACGTGTGTCTCCAGCGTTATTGTCCTGTCACCAGCTGGCAGATCTTTGAATAGCAGACTTGGAATGCGCGTGTACACTTGCCTCAGGTGATAAATTTTTATAACGGCAAGGAAAGTTGTGTGAGTGCGCCACACTAGATTTTTAGTCTTTGCTCCTGAAATTTTTACAGATACGGGACTTGTGGCAGTTGATAGAGCTTTCCAATTACTATTTTAGGTGTGAATTTGATCAAAATCGTTGGAGCCATTTCCGAGAAAATCGCGAAAAATTCTGTTTTTGAAAACATTTTCGCCATTTCAGCCGCCATCTTGAATTGAATTTGATCGAAATTGTTCGTGTCGGATCCTTATATTGTAATGACCTTAAGTTCCAAATTTCAAGTCATTCCGTTAATTAGGAGATGAGATATCGTGTACACAGACGCACATACACTCATACACACACACACACACACACACCAGTGCTTGTAAAGGTGCGTACAGACTTTCGCTCTGCTCCGCAACCGAACGTCACTCCAGCAGAGCGATTGATGATCGACCGGCGAGCAAGAGTGGTTCGACCGGGGAACGCGAGAAGATCTAACATCTTCCGTAACGTTCATGATGGGTGCGTAGGCGGAGCGACTGTGGTTCGATGGTGGTACGAGGGCGGCACGAGGGAGGAGCGTGCTCGGTGCGGGTTGGAAGCACGAATATGTGTACGCAGCTTAAGAGGGGTCAAACGGGGAAGCACACACTTTCTGCACTAAACGGGCTCATCCTGAACCAGTGCTTCAATCATGCTGAAATTTTATATGTATATATGTAAATGTATATATGTACATATGTATGTATATATGTAAATGAATACCCCTATAACAAAAAAAAGTTAAATTACAATTTTTTTCTCATAGGAATTGTCGGAATTATAGAAATAGGAATTTCTAACTGTCGAAACGGGCTCACTCAAACTCCGGCTTTCCGGGGTACATTCATACACTCCATGACATAGGCGTAAAAAGTAGGAGGGTGACCAATACAATAGATGGAGACATCTGCATTGTCTTCGGATCACACCGACGTTGCCAATATTCTTCTAGCTCGTTACTTTCTCTAGAGGGGCAGATTTGGATTGAAACTGACCAAAGTGAACAATTCCATTCACTCTCAGAACTTCTTCTCTGACATAGTTATGATCTCCAGTCTTCAGTAAGATATCGTTCTCTCAATAGCTAGTTTTTACATTTTATGTGAATAGTTTATATTGAATAACATGATAAATCAGAAGGACTTGAATCACGCCTTCAGAGAAACGTATGCTTCAACAATGATTACTTGGATCAAATAGCAGAAGAGAAAAAGAAAGAGAATTCGGATTAACATTGCTCGCTTATGTTAATTAATTCTCCGGGAAAATTTTGTAAGGGAAGACGCTAGAAGCAGAGTTGATCCAATTTCTTACAGGATTATTATGGCTGAAACTTAGCAGATGCTTTGTGTAAATCGATGTTTCATTTATTACTTACACCCTGCCATGTATAATTCTTGGGAACTTCTGAAATTCACGAGAATAATAATTGTTAAGCTTTGTGGAGTTCTGGAGAGCAGTAGGCTTATTTTACTATGTTCTACCATAGAAAAATGTAACGTTATTGAATTGATTATTACTAGTTTATTACATGTACAATCGCATCATTAGTTTTAGGTATTATTCACAAAGCGGACATCTTCTAGAAAACAAGAAAACATTCTATGAAATAGTAATTATTATTAAACGAAAATCCCAATTAAAAGACTTCTGCTACTGCTATTGACAACATGATTATTCAATTGGGATTTCCGTTTAATAATAATTATTTATTTATTTGCATTTGAACAAATGCAACTTCCAATTTATTCCCATCTGTATTCTATGAAATAGTCTCCATTCATTTAAATTATCATATTCTGAGTATGTAGTTTCCCAATTAATACCAGATAGAATATTGTACACGTTGTAATCTTGTAATACTTCAAATTTATTAAGAAGGAACAAAACGTGACATTATTCCCATAAAACGTATACTGAGAAATGAAACAAAAGAAAATCTATGTTATAAATATATATAAATCAATATATAAATAACTTCATTTTCTAACGCAGCACCGATGATAAATTGATGTATGGTAGGTATATAGAGTAGATTATATATGGTGATATCAGAGTATGAAGGAATTCCTTTTCCTTTCATATTATCTTTAAAATGCAAAATTTAAAAAAAACCTTGTGTATACATCGACGCGCAGTTGAAAAAGTAATATTCCTGCCAAATCTCATCGAATTCTATATACGCGTTTGGCCGTAATTGCGTTACACACATACAGCATACAAAAGAAAATCTTAGTTAAAAAATAGACCTCACTACGTTCGGTCAATTAGAAATTTGGTTACATTAGAGCCTCAATAATCCGGCTCGTCAGTTAATCCATAATCGGCTTGATCAGTAATGTCAGATCAGTTAGTACCTCAGTAAACTGTCGGTCCCGGCTGAAGTATGACAGTTGTGAGGTCCATTGACGGCTTTAATTATATATTCAGGTGGTGGGACCTTCCCGCAAGGGACTCCCCACCAACAAAAGCCATACGAATTTACTTTTTTACCAGTCACTACCTCTGTACATAAAGCCATAGTGCATTTTTGATGGTAAATTTCACGAAAACCGTTCGCTTTACAGAGAATTTTAAATTTTGTCTCTTTACAAGAGACAAAAAAGTTAGCAAATATTATCAAGATTTTAAGGATACCTCAAGTATTGAGATTGGTCGAAGAATAACAGAGAAATTTTTTTTTCGTACTGCATGCATAACCACTTTTCACCATTCAAACATCAATATTAAATTTTTTATTCCAAAATTTATATTGGGGGTTGGCAGCACTGATGGCTGCATGAATTTTAACTTAGAGACTGTTCGTGTTATTTTTCTCATTTATTACTAATTTCGGGATTCTAGTTTCATCTAAAGTACATGTGAACTTTCATCTGTGGTCATGATTGGAGGCAGCGATCAATCAGAGTGAGTTTTTGGCCCTCCATCTATTTTCGAGTGTGTTTTAGTGATCTAACCTATTAAATGACAAGGACTAGAAACTGTGGAAAGTATCGTTGAAACACCAATTCTGGACTTTGACCCGACTTGACTAAATCTCAACAGACAAAAAATTACCTCAATAATTCTCAACCCTGCGAGAGAATATTAGTGCTAAAAAATAGACTTTCAAACAATTTCGGAAGCTCCCTTACGCTTGATACTTGTTGCTTCAGCCAATTATTGTATTTGCTGTTGCGCGTTCTCACCCTTTTCGAATGAAAGGATGATACAAAGCTTACAATTCCAACTGCGTATCACATTGTACAAGTGCTTCCTGTCCATTTGTGTCATTACTACTAGTGATCAAAGAACTGCATAATAGTGGTGTCTTATCTTAACCGTTATCGTCGAGCTTAGCTGTGATTCTTATCAGAACTCTAATGTCAATAGTGCCGAAGACAATACTAGTCGAATATAATACCGTTCTATCTGATAGCCTACCTGCTGTATATCTGTGATTAAAAAAAAAAAATAATAATATGTCAGTCACTACTTACAAAACTCCAAGAAATACCATAGGCATATATCATGAAAAACAATGTTATAGAAGAAGCCATCCTCTAATTAACGGCGATATAGTGTGGAGATGTATTCATAAGGGCTGTTCAGGTACAATTGCGACTGATTCAATGTTAGGAAAAAATAAAAATTTCTACTGTGAAGCATGTCAATCATCCGATACCTCTTACTCCAACGAATATTATGAATAATGATAAGAACTATGACAAAGGGAATGAGAAAATTGAGAAAGTTAAGAGCACCGCTACCCTTCAAAGATTGTCACTCGGCTCAAGAATAATTAATAACCGGAAAGTTCAAGTATGTAGCACTAGATGTCAAACAGATGATTTAATATTGAAGGAGAAAGATGAATTAGTCACTCGTGTTAATGAGCTGCTAATTCACCGGAACGCACTTATTCAAGAGATACAGAATCTTAAAGATGATCAACCGAGTGTTTCACAAAGCAAGCAATCGGAAAAAGATAACTTTTCTGAGAACTCAGCGTTAAAGAAGATAGCGGACCTAAAAGAGGAAATACGGAAGCAAGATGTTATTATCAAGGAAATCAATGAACTTAATGATTTTATAACCAACAAATACGAATCTCTGCAACTCCAAGTAAAAATGCTCACAAAAATCACCTCTAAGAATCGCTCAACCTCTTTCAATCCAACTAGATTAGCTTCTGGATTAGCGACTCCAACCGACCAAGTGAACTCACTCTCAACCAATACACATGCTCCCTATAGGAAAATCCACTTCTATGGTGATAGTCATAGCAGAGATCTCGCTATTATAACCAATAATCGTCTTACTGGAACTGAAGTATTTGGAATCTGCAAAGCCAACGCCGGCTTACTGGACATTGTGAACTGCGGCTCTATTGGGAACGGTTTGGGGAAGGAAGACTGCTTAATCATAGTGGCAGGTGCGAATGATGTAGCTGGAGGGAGAGTCGATACTATCTACAAACACCTAGAACATGAACTTTCAAATCTCAATCATACTAACGTTGTCTTTGTAAGCATTCCTCTGCGACGTGATATACCACTTTCTCACACATACTACAAAAATATTGAAGCGGCTAATGCATATATTTCCGAAGTGGCAATTGGATTAAGTCACGTTGAATTCTTCGACATAAATGAAATCATGCACCGTAGACATTTTACGAAACACGGATTCCACTTGAAAAGTAAAGGGAAACAGATGCTTGTCTCATCACTGATAGAGAGACTTCTCTCAAGATCAACTTCATGGCGGAGGCCACCAGTAATACACCACTTTGAAGCTCCTAGCAGAATCAATACTACCCCTACATCTCAGTGTGCAGCCACAAATAATGCGACAGATGAAGAAGAGAGGATGAATCGCGACTTGGTTGCTGTTGTTCTCGATAGTGCAGAGTGCCGGGATACGAGAGAGAGTGAATCTTTACAATTGGACACAAACTATCAGTCATCTGCTGAGCTCATTCATACCGGTGGTGATGATAATGACTCTAGTGTTGTTTTTGTGAATGGGAACAATTTTTTAGAAGCAAGAGAGATGTAACTCATTCAGATTCACATACCAATGATAATAGTCATAACAATAGCAATAATAATGGAAACGATGGTAATAATAGTGTTAATGATATCAATAACGATGATGGTAATAATAATGATAATAATAATAATGATGGAGGTAAAAGTAATTATAATAATGATGGAAATAATAATAATAATAATAGTAATAGTAATAATGATAATGATAGCAGTAATAATAATAATAATAACGGTTATAATAGTGATGGTAATAATAATGATAGTAGTGATTATCATAGGTATGATAATAATGATGATGCCAATAATAATAGTACTAATAATATGCTCAATTCTCAGGATATGATAGAGGTTTCATTCAGTGTATTTCACTGGAATACTCAAGGTATCATACAGAATAACAAGCTAGACGAGATTAATTTGTTCATTGCCAGTTTGCAAAAAAGGCCTACCATTATTTGTTTAACCGAGCACTGGGTAGGAGAAAACAACCTCTTCCTTCTACATAGATTTCACGAATATAACCTAAGTTCGTACAATTTCAGACAACAAAAAATGAGAGGAGGGTCGTGTATCCTATCGATAGATAGTCTATCTTGTGAAGCTATATCTGATTTTCAGAATTTTTACATTGGACAGTACTTTAAGTGCTGCGGAGTTAAAATTAACGAGCATTTCAATCTAATTGTAATTTGCATATATAGATCTCCTAACAATTCCAGGCATTCCTTGAACATATTTTTTGAAAGATTGAATAATTTGTTAGAATTCTGTTTCAAAAAGTATCCCAAATACAAAAGACTTCTCTCAGGTGACTTCAATATAGATATAATGGAGGAATCAATAGCACGATCCAGATTCCTAGATTTATTAAAATCTTATAACTTGTTCCTGCACTACACAGATGATCCGACTAGACTTACACCGGGCTATAGAGCATGTATCGACAACGTAGCTTCCGATTTTGACCTACGACAGTGTAATAGTACAATCATTGACAATGATTTATCTGATCACACAGCACAACTGGTTGACATTCCAAATAAACTGCTTACTTCTTGCAACCGAAACAGATCGAATAATACAAATAAAAAAAGAGAAACCTTTAAAACAATAAAAATATTTTCGAAAAATAATATTAATCTCTTCAACACCATTCTATCAAGTGAGAGCTGGGAATCGCTTTTTCAATTGAGTGATACTATCTCCGACCCTAATATTTTGTATAATAAGTTTCACACGATGGTAATCTTATATTTTGAACAATCTTTCCCGCGAAAACCTCATACAAAAGAAAGATTACTCAACTGTGATAAGGGATGGATTACATCTGGAATACGTAGATCATGTGCCAGGGCCAGGGAGCTACACATGCAAGGCAGATCACGTGACTGCTCTGAATTCAGAGAATATGTGAAACAGTATAAAAAAATATTGAACAGATGTATTAGACAGGCGAAAATAATGTACAACATCAATAGAATGAAAAATTCTGACAATAAGACAAGAATGGCGTGGAAAATTGTTAAGCAAGAAACAGGCATGAACACAAAAGAATTGAATCTATCTAAAGTATTTGAAAAAACTCCTATAGAGTCCACACTGAACTCATTCAACAACTTCTTTGCTAATATTTTCCGAACACTCAATCTAAATATCAACATGCATGCAGCTCTTGATTATTGTAGAAAGCAACCAGAAACAAATAATATTCTCATTTCATTCAATCCAGTCTCAGAGCATGAAATAATTAATCTAATAGAAAAAATGAAGGCATCGAAGGCACCTGGATGGGATGAGTTCCTTTCTTTCCTCTTAAAGAAATGTATTGTAAACTTGGCTAAACCCTTAACCTTCCTAGTCAACCAGTCCTTTAGGTATGGAGTGTTTCCCGATCTCTTAAAGTACAGCAGTGTGCTACCCTTTCTGAAAAAGGGAGACCCACAGGACTTTGGAAATTTTCGACCCATAACAATACTATCTGTATTTTCAAAAGTATATGGAATGGCTGTCGCAAGCAGGTTGACTGCTCATCTTGAAAATAATGGACTATTTAATGAGAATCAGTTCGGTTTCCGTAGGAGCAAAGACATTGTAGGTGCAATCTATGAATTTGTCAAGGTTATGTCGCATGCGATTGACAGATCGCAACATGCTGCTAGCATCTTCTGTGACCTGTCAAAAGATTTTGATTGTGTGAATCACGAGATATTACTGAAAAAGTTAAGCTATTATGGAATTCATGGCACCGCTCTAAAATGGTTCAGCTCATACCTTTATGATAGGCAACAATGTGTGAGAGATAAATTGTCCGCTAAATCCTCTTCATATGCTTTAGTCCCAAATGGAGTTCCTCAAGGATCCGTACTAGGACCTTTGCTTTTCCTAGTATATATTAATGATGTGACAAGTGCTGCACCTGATATAAGATTAATTATGTATGCAGATGACACAACTGCTCTGGCAACAAGCCCCGATCACATCACTCTTGCAAGTAAATTGAAAAGTGCACTGTCAGCAATGTCAAAGTGGTTTGAAGCAAACGGTCTATCGTTAAACTATAATAAAAGCCATCTTATTCAATTTAGCTCTGCTCGTAATCAAACAGCAGTGAACAGAGTACATCTTCCAATAATTGAAGACAGTGTTGAAGTGTCCTCTTCAACAAAACTCCTGGGACTTATAATAGATCAGAGTTTTACTTGGAAGGAGCATATTCAGGTCCTTGCAAAAAAACTAAATCAAGCTTTTTTGTAACTCTCACCCTCTCTCACTCACTAGACAAAAGCACCCTATTGGCCGTCTACTACGCATATGTCTACTCATATCTAAGCTATGGAACCATTTTCTGGGGAAATTCTGTTGATAGCGGTGAAATTTTTATAATCCAGAAAAAAATAATAAGAGTCATTTGTGGATTGAGATCAAGAGATTCTTGCAAAGCATTCTTCAAAAACCTAAACATTCTAACGCTACCATCTATTTATATCTATCAATTGTTGGTTTTTGTTAAACAGAATTTAGATAAATTTCAATTCTGCACAGATAATCATGGGTATAATACACGTAATAGTAGTCTTATTGCTCTTCCAGTACATAGGCACACAGCTCTAGAATAAACTCCATTCTACTCTGGAATACGTTATTTAATAAATTACCTGCAGCCATCAGAAATCTAGATTCAATGAACAAATTCAAACTAACAGTCAGAAAAATGCTAGTAGAGAAAGCCCTATACTCTGCTGCCGAATTTTAATTTGTGAAAAGGGGCTGTAGAGTGTAACTTAACTTTTTGTGACTTCCATTCCCATGTGAATTTGATGAGATACATCATAGAGTGTATTCATTTATTTTACTTTCAAGAAGTTAGAACTAAGTCTTTTAAATATAATTTTTTTCTAGTATTGACATGTCACCAGTCGAATGAGTGTTACTCAAAAATTGATGTAATGTGACGATAAATAAATGAAATGAAATGAAATTCCAATTGTATTTAACCTTCCGGCAGTCGCGCTGTTGTAAAAAGTACAACAGTGTCAGTTTCTTTGCTTCACAAAACTATTGAATGGGGTGGTGTCAGTGAATGAGTCACCTATGCATTCCAAAACTTTCCCCCCATCACTCCACTGAGTTGCAGTATCAACCGAGCAATGGTTCAGTCTTTAGGTGCCATTTAGTCGCCACAGTGCATAAGATAGGGGAAGACTGTATACGGGGACTGTAAACAAACCAATAACATAGAATTCATGGCTTTGTTTGATGTACCTTATTGGGCTATGAAATGGTAATCATCCAAATGTTCATAGGCGTAGAATAATCCAAGAAGATGGAAATAGTATATTTCGCACCTAGGGCCAAAAATGAGACTTTTCCGGCTCGAAATCGATTTTAAAGTCCGAGGCCGTAGGCCAAGGACTAGAAAAGATTGAGAGCCGGGAAAACATTTTTGCACGTGGTGCGAACACAATTTTTCGCCACACAGAAAAATAAACAATATATATGGGATTAATTGTTTATTGAGCACTTCCGAAAGCAAAAGTGGAAGGTCATAGCTCTAGCAAATCTGAGGTAATCTGGATATCAGGAAATTGTCCAAGTATTTTCATTTTTTATTTTGAATTGTCTAAATAACCTAAAAGATTATGTTCAATTATGTGGGAGGTTGAGTTTATACTTTTTTATTGTTTCAAATGACAATAAGATGTTTCAATTATTGAATCATCATAAACTTAAATAATGAAAAGTTTTTCGATCAGCTTGTTTAGCACACTTGAAATTTAGCCAATCTGAATGTCAAAACGTCAACAATGCTTGTTGTCGTCGACTTCGAAAGTTTAGGTTAGAAGTTCTATACTACTCTGAAAATCGAATTTGAATAGTTTATAATATATATCTTATCTGTATTTTCATTCATCCAAATTAATTGATAGTATATTATTGCAGAATACTTTATTCAATTCTTGAAGCATAAACTGATTCCGTTTCATAAACTATTTGTGAAAACGTTCAGCACCATGGATATTGCCCAAGTAGTTCCAAAATTATCCACCAGGTTCCGTAATAAACGCAGTACTATGAGGTTTAAGGTTAGATTCTATTATACTCTGAAAATTGAATTTGAATAGTTTATCTAACTACAGATATCTTTCTACAGAAATAGAATAGTAGATCTAATTAGAAAAGCAAAAGATTTATATTATCAATCAGAAATAAATAAAGCTCAAGGTGACCCTAAGAAGATATGGTCTTTGATAAATCAAGCAATTATTGGGGTAAATAAGAATTCACAATTACATGTAAATCAAGATCTTAATGCTTTGAATGACTATTTTGTGAATGTAGGTATAAATCAAGCGAAGGAAATTGATATACATGGACAGAATGAAGATCAATATTTGGAACAAACAATAGATATTGAAAATGCATTTAATTTCAATTTTGTTACTGAAACAGGAATCAAGGAAGTAATCAAAAGTTTGAATGATAATAAGGCACCTGGATGGGATAACATATCCAACAGCGTGCTAAAACTATTAACTGACACAATCTCTAAACCTCTTTCAGAAATTTTCAATTGTTGTTTTTCATCTGGATACTTTCCCTTGCATTTCAAGCATGCAAAAGTTATTCCTTTACACAAGGGGGGGAGTAAAGAAATACCTCAAAATTATAGACCAATTAGCTTGCTAAGTTCTATTTCTAAAATTTTCGAAAAATTGGTAAAGAAAAGATTAGTTGAATATCTAGATGTTAATAAAATCCTTGATAAGAGGCAGTTTGGTTTCCAACAGGGTAGAAGCACAGAGGATGCATTGGAGTCCTTAACTGAGACAATATACAATGGTTTCAAAACAAATAAAAAAACCTTGGTAATGTTTCTGGACCTGGCCAAGGCTTTTGACACAGTACCACATGATAAAATGATCCAGAAACTATCTAATATTGGTATTCAAGGAATAGAGTTAGATTTCTTTGAAAGTTATCTAAGGGGTAGAAGCCAAATCGTTAGCTGTGGTGGTAGTAATAGTGAGATTAGAGATGTGACATGAAGTCTACCTCAAGGGACTGTATTGGGACCAGTTTTATTTTTGATCTATGTTAAT
Organism: Nilaparvata lugens; assembly: GCF_014356525.2. NCBI lineage: Eukaryota > Metazoa > Arthropoda > Insecta > Hemiptera > Delphacidae > Nilaparvata > Nilaparvata lugens. The sequence goes on along the minus strand of NC_052512.1, from coordinate 6,009,267 downwards.
AACCTGCCTAGTGTACTGGACTCAGTTGGGTCTAAGACAATTTGTTTTGCTGATGACACAGCACTTATCTTCCAAGAAGGGTTCTGGGAAGATGTTATCAAGCAAACAAAAGTGGGTTACTATAAGGTTTCTCAGTGGCTAAAATGTAATTATTTGAGACTAAATCTTGGTAAAACAAAATGTATGACCTTCAGTCCAACAACAAGAGGAGATCTAGATATGAACAGGCTTTGTTTGAATAATGCTTGTAACAGGTATCCATGTGATTCTTGCAATGAGGTTATCGAGAGTGTAAACAATTACAAGTATCTTGGTATTTTGTTGATAAGCATCTACGCTGGTCACCTCAGATTAGCTACCTTTGTAGAAAATTAAGGGTGGTCAATTTAAAAATGTACATGCTTAGAAGTATTTTGAGTCTAAAATTACTAAAATCTGTTTATTTTGCTCTATTCCAATCCTTAGTTCAGTATGGTAATTCTATATGGGGAGGAACTTTTGATTCAACTTTAAAACCTCTATTTGTTTTACAAAAGTTAGTTATCAAAACAATAATGAGGTATCCGAGAGATTTCCCAAGTGTCACATTGTTTCAAAATTCCAATCTGTTCACTATAAGACAATTGTTCATTTTAAAGACTATTAAGAAACATGTGCTCAAATTAAAAAATATTCAAAATTTTCAAAGAGTAACTAGACAAGTCGCTCAAAACTTAATCACAATTGAAAGAGTTGATAGCACCCTATCCCGTAGAAGTATTTCATATTTGAGAAATAAACTCTATAATAAAGTTTCAAGAGGATGGTTGTTAAAGAAGCCTAAAATAAAAGATTTCCATACCTGGGTGAAAGAAAATTATTTTTATTCAATTAATGATTTGGTTTAATATTGATTGATGTTGTATGAATCTTAAATTCAGCTTTATGTATATCTTTAATTTATTGTTATTCCTTAGAATGGAATATTTAGTTGGTTGAATGTTAATTACTGTTAGCCTATATTATAATATTGTAGGATCATTTTATATATTAATATTAATGTATAAGTGAATAAGTTATATTAAGACTCCACTTCGGCGTACAAGTTTTCTTTTGCCGACGTGTAACACAAAGTTGTCAATTTCCTTTCAGTTGTATTCTGTATATATTTTTGTGCAATAAACGATTTGATTTGATAAACGATTTGATTTATAATATCTTATTTGTATTTCATTCATCCAAATGAGATGATAGTATCTTATTGCAAAATACTTTATTCAATTCTAGAAGCATAAACTGATTCCGTTTCATAAACTATTTTGTAAACACGTTCACATCAAATCAGAATCAGTTGACTTCAAGGTTATTTTACAGCTCTAGGGCCGTAAAAATTTCACCGGCCTGGTCAAAAAACGATCACTTTCGGCCTCCATATGACGCACGAAAACCAGCTCATTATATCCAAGCGGGGCGAAAAAGTAATTATGCAATTAATTAGTATGTTTTGACAGTAAACAGAGTTCATAATGTCATGGAAGCAATTGAAAGTAGTGTTATTGGAATTAGTGAGAATTAGAACGTAATATTTTATTTGCTGGCGGCCTAGCATAGGCTACGGAAAGCATGCATTTTTTCAACCAATGGACGAGGTGAGGATCTTTCTCAGGGTTGGGAACTGCCTAGCTTGCATCCCAGCCTGGGAAAGATAGTTTCCATCCACTCGTCCCATCAACAGTTTCCGGCTCTTCTTCACCCCTGCCATAGTCTAGTTTTCCACGTATAGGCCTAGGAAGAGTCGGACCTGAGACAAAAATCGCATTCTTTCCGTGCACTCTTCTTTCAACCATTGAAGCGAACGGAGCGCGCTCAGACACCAATTCTTTTCGGGACTGTGGATCCCCCAAATCATCGTTTAATGGATTTCTTCAGCGTCTTCATTATGGGTGAGTCCCGAAATTAATCCTACTCAAATGACAAGTGGCGATCGAACTTTATTTGTATAACGATAGGTTTTTCTTGTTTATTTGTACCATTCCAAATCTCTTTCAATCTTTTTTTTTTTATTCGGCCGATGGTTTTCGTACGCAGTATGGAACGCATGGTCCTGACCGTGCGCGTGCGTGCCGTCAGTCCTGATCTGTGCATGCAAGCAGTACATGGAATCTCTATGGAAAAGACAAGCGCGACTGACGTACGCACTGACGGTCGGTCGAGCTCTGTAACCGGCCTAAGATAAAGCTTTGAAACTCGGTATGGCTACATACGGCCATATACAGCTGATTTTACAATGTTTTTCAGATGATCTTGTATGTCTTGTGCATGCATGCAGTACGAAAATAAGCAATTTCTCTGTTATTCTTCGACCAATCTTGATAAATAAGGTATCCTTGAAATCTTGATAAAATTTGCTAACTGTATTGTCTGTTGTAAATTTTCTGTACAGTGAACGGTTTTCGTGAAATTCACCATCAAAAATGCACTACGGCTTTGTTTACGGAGGTAGTGACTAGTAAAAAAGTAAATTCGTATGGCTTTTGTCGGTGAGGAGTCCCTTGCGGGAAGGTCCCACTGTCTGAATATATAATTAAAGCCGTTAATGGGCCTTACGACTATCATACTTCAGCCGGGACCGACTGTTTACTGAGGTACTAACTGATCCGACATTACTGATCAAGCCGATTATGCATCAACTGACAAGCGGATTATTGAGGTTCTAATGTAACCAGATTTCTAATTGACCGAACGTAGTGAGGTTTATGTTTTAACTCGGATTTTCTTTTGTCTGTCTGTATGAAACGCATTCACGGCCAAACGCGTTGATAGAATTCTATGAGATTTGGCAGGAATATTCCTTTTTCAACTGCGCGTCGTTGTATACACCAGGTTTTTTCAAATTTTGCATTCTAAGGATAATATGAGAGGAAAAGTAATTATGCAATTAATTAATATGTTTTGACAGTAAACAGAGTTCATAATGTGATGGAAGCAATTGAAAGTAGTGTTATTGGAATTAGTGAGAATTAGAAAGTAATATTTTATTTGCTGGCGGCCTAGCATAGGCTACGGAAAGCTTGCATTTTTTCAACCGATGGACGAGGTGGGGATCTTTCTCAGGGTTGGGAACTGCCTAGCTTGCATCCCAGCCTGGGAAAGATAATTTCCATCCACTCGTCCCATCAACAGTTTCCGGCTCTTCTTCACCCCTGCCATAGTCTAGTTTTCCACGTATAGACCTAGGAAGAGTCGGACCTGAGACAAAAATCGCATTCTTTCCGTGCACTCTTCTTTCAACCATTGAAGCGAACGGAGGGCGCTCAGACACCAATTCTTTTCGGAAGTGTGGATCCCCCAAATCATCGTTTAATGGATTTCTTCAGCGTCTTCATTATGGGTGAGTCCCGAAATTAATCCTACTCAAATGACAAGGGGCGATCGAACTTTATTTGTATAACGATAGGTTTTTCTTGTTTGTTTGTACCATTCCAAATCTCTTTTAATCTTTTTTTTGTATTAGGCTAGGCAGCCAGAGTAGAGTCAAAATTGTTGTAAATAATGGTAGAGAAGATGTTTAATTATAACAAACTTTCATAGAGTAAAAAAAAATTAGCTTTCTTTAACCACGTCTACCCTTTGGTAAAAACAGTTCTTTGATATCTAATCTACCCGAGAAATTACAATAACACTTGGAAAATTGGATGTTGTACAAAATACAACACGCGACTGCTCGTGTGATTGAGTAGGGCGCGACTACCGGAAGGTTAAGGCCGCTTACAGAGCTCGACCAACCGACAGTACGTATGTTCCATCCTGGCCGTACGCATCGATGAATCAGTTTTACACATTTAGAGCTCGACCGACCGTCAGTGCTTTCATGCACCATCCTGACCATACATCAGTTTTTCTGACTCACAAAATGGACGCTTTTACAGATTGTTCAATTGCAGCTTATATTATCTTCGTAAACCAAAGATTAAAAGACGTAGGTATCAAGTTCACCCGATGGTCGCCCAAAGAGCATTTCAAAGGGAACTTAGTAGCCTACCATTATATACATCATTGCTTGGGGTGAAGATACATTTTTTTTCAACTACCTCAGAATCTACATCACGAATTTTGATGAGTTATTTCGAGCTTGTATCACCATTGGGAATACTTGCAGTCACTTTAAGATACGGATCAAATTAATGTAGATAATATTAATAATATATGATTTTTTTCAATAAAAAGTTTAGAAATGATTGAAGAAATGTATAGAAAAACTCTGAATTCAAATATGACACTATTAATTGAATTCATTCATTATGCTATTCAATTCAATATCAGCTGATTGTCGGGCAGAGGTGTCAGCACATTGGTTATGTTGCGATCGGGCTTCTGATCAGTACAGCTCTGAAAGATTCTATTTGTTTCAATAGCGCGTCAGTCGACCGATGGAACGGATGCGCACGAGCTCGGCCGATGGTCTTCGTACGCTGTATAAAACGCATGGACCTGACCGTGCGCGTGCGTGCCGTCAGTCCTGATCTGTGCATGCAAGCAGTACATGGAATCTCTATGGAAAAGACAAGCGCGACTGACGTACGCACTGACGGTCGGTCGAGCTCTGTAACCGGCCTAAGATAAAGCTTTGAAACTCGGTATGGCTACATACGGCCATATACAGCTGATTTTACAATGTTTTTCAGATGATCTTGTATGTCTTGTGCATTAATGCAGTACGAAAATAATCAATTTCTCTGTTATTCTTTGACCAATCTTGATAAATAAGGTATCCTTGAAATCTTGATAAAATTTGCTAACTGTTTTGTCTGTTGTAAATTTTCTGTACAGTGAACGGTTTTCGTGAAATTCACCAGTAAATTCGTATGGCTTTTGTCGGTGAGGAGTCCCTTGCGGGAAGGTCCCACTGTCTGAATATATAATTAAAGCCGTTAATGGGCCTTACGACTGTCATACTTCAGCCGGGACCGACTATTTACTGAGGTACTAACTGATCCGACATTACTGATCAAGCCGATTATGCATCAACTGACAAGCCGGATTATTGAGGTTCTAATATAACCAGATTTCTAATTGACCGAACGTAGTGAGGTTTATGTTTTAACTTGGATTTTCTTTTGTCTGTCTGTATGAAACGCATTCACGGCCAAACGCGTTGATAGAATTCTATGAGATTTGGCAGGAATATTCCTTTTTCAACTGCGCGTCGATGTATACACCAGGTTTTTTTAAATTTTGCATTTTAAGGATAATATGAGAGGAAAAGGAATTTACTCTTATCCGATATCACTATATATCATCCATTTATCTCTTTTCTGTATAGGGCTACTTGTGATAAAAATAGAAAGAAAAATAAAAATCTCAGTACCCTTTTTGAATTATTTAATCACAACATGTTTCAACATTGATGCCATTTTCAAGTGAAATGAAATAAATCATATTATTCATTTCATATCATTCGAAAATAGCATCAATGTTAGAACTTGTTGTGATTAAATAATTCAGAAAGGGTACTGAGATTTTTATTTTTCTTTCTATTTTTATATATCATCTACTCTGAATTTAGGATTAATCAGAATATATAGAATTATCCATAATCAATCAGCTGACAAGTGGATTACACAGATCTATGAGATTCAATATTTCGTTTAGCAGTCATTGTATTATTATTCTGTTAAGTGAACGGTTTTCGTGAAAAATGGCCGCCTTTTTGAAAATGTACATAGATTTTGTTTTATTTTATTTTTTAAAGTTGAGTCTTTATAGCATAAATATTCATGCCAGACTTCAGATCAATACAACATTTCGTTCTTGAGATAAACATTCCTATGTGAAAAAAAAACAAAATGGCAGCTATAAGGATAACCGCTGAGTTTGGGAACACATAATATACGTCATTTGTAGTCTCCTATCATCCAGGAACAATATCCTAAAATGTTCGACACTACTTCTGAAACACTCTGTTAGAGTGAGTCAGTCATATTATGTATGGGAACACTTCAGTAAGTTGAAGACTGTTATAGATATAAAACTGTAACTTTCAGGATAAGTTATTGGTCAAATACTCTACATTCTGATGTACAACTAAGCTTCAACCCCTCATAAGGTGGTGACTCAGGGGTTGTAACTCGAATATTTCAAATGTAAACACCCATTTTGTGGTACATCATTTTAAAGATCTTTTCAAATCAAGAGATATGACATCAATAAAAATATTATATGATACTTGTATCCAAAATGGCGGCTGATTGAAGTTGTAGTTTTTACTTGAAACTTCTTCAATCAGCCGCCATTTTCTATACAAGTATCATATAATATTTTTATTGATGTCATATCTCTTGATTTGAAAAGATCTTTAAAATGATGTACCACAAAATGGGTGTTTACATTTGAAATATTCGAGTTACAACCCCTAAGTCACCCCCTTATGAGGAGTTGAAATTCAGTTGTAAGTCGAAAGGTAGAAAAAAAACAAAATGGCTTCTATAAGGATAACCGCTGAGTTTTGGACACTTGAAATACGACATTTGTAGTCTCCTATCATCCAGGAACAATACCCTAACATGTTCGACACTACTTCTGAAACGTTCTGTATATGCTTTTGTAATAATCATATTCGTATGGCTTTTATTGGTGGATAGTTCCTGAAGGAAGCTCCACCTCGTCTGGATATATCATTTGAGCCGTCAATGGGTCTTACGACTGTCATACTTCAGCTGGGATCGAGAATTTAAAGTGCCCATCTGATAATGACACGGGAGTTACCTGTTCGAAAACTTTTGGCTCTGAGCGGGATTTGAACCCGGGATCTCTAGGTTGCTAAGCAAGCACTCTATCCATTAGACTCCAGAGCGAAGGTCGGTCCCCGATATTCATTGATTACACTTGGAAAAGATACTCACAATTCCAACTGTTCTGCGACATCCTTGAATTCTTCTGTGCCACTCTTTTTAATCTGGGTTCCAGTATAATCATCATCATCATCCAGGATGATATCACCCTCTGCAAAATTTGAGCAATAATAGATTTAAGCCGGGTCCAGACGCACAAGTTTCCATCAGTCTCCTGCTCAAGCAAAAGACGGATCGTTTGGTTCAAGCAAAAGACGGACGTAAAATTGCGTCCACACGCATCCGTCTTATGTCGTCCGTTTTCCTATTTTTGAAGTTGGCTACCAAGTGAAGTGGGTTACTGTATGTCCTGCGCATGTCATATAATTAAACACTGGCAACAAGCCAAGGGTATTGTACTTATACAATACAAGGGTGTTAAGTGAAATGATTTTCATAATTTCATGTTTGGTATGCCTGTCATCGCCTTGACAATGATATTTGACTTCTGTCAATGACAAATGGAAATTGGGCTTGATATGTTTCATTGAGTCTGAATTGTATACGAGATAGGTACCAAATATTGACATATAATTATTATTTAACGAAAATCCTGATTAATTGCTGCAAATCACCCCGAAGACTTCTGATACTGCAGACATTGACAACAGGGTTAACAGCAAGATGGAAATTAGATGAGAACTACTATCCAAAAATTATTTGCAAGCCCGGGAATCGAACCCGGTACCTCCCAATTGCTAGTCAGGAATGCTTACCCTTACACCAAACTGACAATCTCTGGATAGCAGCGCTCATTTTATACGAAGCCATTTTTATACATTGGGAGGTACCGGGTTCGATTCCCGGGCTGGCAAATAATTTTTGGATTGTAGTTCTCATCGAATTTCCATCTAGCTGTTAACCCTGTTGTCAATGTCTGCAGTAGCAGAAGTCTTCGGGGTGATTTGCAGCAATTACTCAGGAATTCCGTTAAATAATAATTATATATTAATTAGCATTCAAATAAATGCATTCTCTATTCAATTCAGTCTGTAAATATTGACATAGTTAGTTTGTTGAAATTCGATCATAGCCGGGCCAGCGACATGCACGTGTTGACATATATCCGGTAGATGAGTAATAATTATATAGTATTTTTTCGCTGATTCAACTGGATAATGCTATATTTAACAACATAATGACAAAAATATTACTGTTAATCGCTAAATGGCTTTGTTTACATGTCACTTCTCGAGACACAGTGATTGTAAATGGATTGAAATTTTGTAAATAGTATTCTTATCAACAATATAGTACATATTAATATATCATCATAGTAAATCATAATATCAACATCAAATTCTGAGAGTATCATGAGAATCAAGAAAGAAAAAAAGGGTTAAATGGCGTTATATACAATCGTTAAAAAACTTGCTTATTTTCAAGTACTCGTGAGGCATTTTATTAATTTGAGGACGCTGAATCCGAATCTGGAATCACAATTTCTCTGTCTCCATTTTTAAGCGATTTAGGTTTTGGTGGATAGGCGAAAGATGGACGGTTTGATGGGAAAAAATTCCCGGCCGTTACATTTCAAGTTTGATGACTTATGCTTGAAGACCCATCCGTTTTACCATCCAGACGCAACGACTTACATGCTCCGACCTCAGCTTGAGCAAAAGACTGAAGCAAGACTTGAGCGTCTGTACCGGGCTTTATAGTCCGTGTGCAAATGCGCTTACGGCCATTTATACATTGAATGATCAAGTGTTAAGCCCAGTCCTGACGATCAAGTTTAGCATGTAAGTCATTGCGTCTGGACGGTAGAACAGATGGGTCTTCAAGCTTAAGGCTGTGCAAAGGCTAAAAATAAACTTTCTACTAATGATATTTTTCAAAGTTTTTCGATTTGTATATCATCAAGCTATCAAAATGAAAAAGTTTTTCCACGAAATAGCTATTTATGTATTAAGAGCGTATTGCGTGACTTTATCGCTCGCGCAAAACAGTTATCACACGACACGAAGCGGAGCGTGATAATTTTGCAAGAGCGATAAAGAAGCATTACGCGCGAATTACATACAAAATTTTTTCTACAACTGCACAAACCTGTTAACCCTTTCGCTGCTGATTTAGAAGAGCAGAGAGATTTTTTGCAGTAACCTCTGTGCTGATTTAGGAATTTCGGAAAAACATTGTTTTTTTTCACTAGACTTACTTTTTATAGTCCCTAGTTGAGATAATAGCAGGAATTTTACCAAATTTTTACATTGTGTTTGTCCTGGGTTTGATTCTGATAAGCCAACAAAACCACTACTAGTTCTGGTAAACCAGCCATTCTGAATAAAAGTTCACAAAATATTATAAAATGATAATTTTCTACAGTCACAACTCACAAACAAAACCACAAACTGTGAACAAACCGATCTGATTCTGAATTGTAACATAAACAAACTACATAGGTTATGTAGCCACATGTAGCTACTACTGCAGTAGGCTATGCAGAACATGACAGCTGACAACAGCTTAGAAGGTCGAAGAAATAATGTGGAAGGAGCTTCTCTTTGTCTCAGAAACAGAGTAACGGCCAGCAACAGTCACAGTTATAACATAGTTATTCAAAAGTACTCTTTGAGTATCTATAGTGAGGTCCACGTTATAATGGTAGTGTACGATTTGCAATGGTGTTGCTATCCTTGTCTCGTTCAACAAATGTGAAAGAGTTAGGGGTTAGTTTTTATTTAGGTTATATTTAATAATGTTTTATTATGATAGTTTAGGTTTTTGCTTTAAAATTGCAATATGCTAGAAGGGGCTAGGGTCTAGGTGGAGTTATGTTTTTTGATGTTTCAAAGCACAGAATTACAAGGAGTTTTATAGGAGTTTTCTCTGTTTCAAAGGTAAAAGGATAGGTTGGGGGGTTAGGATTTTGCTTTGAATCACATGTTTGTGAACATGTTCATGAAATGAACCACATGTTTATGTTTTGTTCTAAAGATGACAAATAAATCTAAAGTATTAAATGTGGAAGGGTTAGAGGTTAGGTTTTATTTAGGTTATATCTAATAATGTGTTATTAGGATAGGTTAGGTTTTTGCTTTGAAATTGCAATATGCTAGAAGGGGCTAGGGTACAGTTAGAGCTATGTTTTTTGATGTTTCAAATGTAAAAGGATAGGTTAGAAGGTTAGGATTTAGCTTTGAAATCTAAATTATTAAATGTGAAGGGGTTAGGGGTTGGGGTTTTTTTGGATTATATTCAATAATGTTCCATAAGGTTAGGTTAGGTTTTTGCTTTTAAATTGCAATATGCTAGAAAGGGCTAGGGTCCAGGTAGAATAATGCTTTTTGATATTTCAAAGGTGGAAAGATAGGTTAGGATTTGGCTTTGAAATTGCAATATGCTGGAAGGGAATAGAGGTTTTTCAAATAGTTATGTTTATTGATGTTTTAAATGTAAAAGGGGAGGTTGAGGGTTCGGTTTTTGTTTTGAAATGACAATATGCTGACTTAGTTATAGTGTTTTTTAAGATCAGCTAAATATCAACTGTTATATTTTATTAATTATATTTTTCAAAAGTACTCTTTCTTTTATTAAATAAAATGATAATATATTGATTACTATATTGAATTTAATGATTAATCATCATTGGATAATAATATCTTCATCAAATAGAATGACGATTGGCTCCAGTTACAGTGCTCGGTAACCATCATCACAAAGAACGTTACATTCAAAGATCTGACTGAATGGAACGGGAAAAACCCGTTGCTAACGCATGCGCGATGCGGTGCTGTCTGAGACAGAGAGTGGTTTGTAATGTGGAGAGTTCTAATTAGTTCCTAATCGTTGCCAATAGATGGCATGAGTAGTACAAATCATAACAGATGCGACAGTAAATATACGGCAACAGCATTGACTGGTAAAGTCAAAAACGTGGATCTACGTGCGCAGCACATCTTGTGAATTTTTCTCCGACCGTAGATCTACGTGAATAGCAGTTAATATCACTTATATCTGGCGGATTTTATAATTCGTCTACACTGATATCCATCATGGCTGTAGAATCGGTACAACTACCGACTTTTTAAGTTAAGATCTGACCGAGAGTGGTTTGTCTTTTGGCGAGCTGCTTATCATCAGCTGATTATGGAGCGTAAAGAAACTCTTCTGCGCATGCGCTAATGATTTGCAAGCGTAAAGAAAATCTACTGCGCATGCGTAGATGGTTAGCGAGTGAAAAAGTAAATTCTTCTCAGAAAAAAACTGTTTTATGAGGAGAATTGAGTATGTAAATTCTTTCTTTGCGCGCAGTTGTAGAACAACATTTTTTTTCTGATCTTTACTTTTTGAGATATGAACGCCTAAAGTTTAAATTTTTGGGACAGAACATTTCAAGTTCGATAAGAGATGAATCCATGAGATTTGGAGGATATATTCTCCATGGAATAACTGTTGATCTAATAAAACAAAAAAATCCTGAAAGTATCAATTTTTGAGAAAGTTATTCAATTTACTGAAAATAAACTCTTAAAAGTTTTTCTTTTATTACATCAACATTACCATGAAGAATATATCCTCCAAGTCTCATGAATTCATCTCTTACCGAACTTGAAATGTTCTGTCCCAAAAAGATCGGGAAAAAAATGTTTTTCTGGAAAAACTTTTTCATTTACATAGCTTGATAGTATACAAATCAAAAAAATTGAAAAATATCACCAGTAGAAAGTTTATTTTTATCCTTTGCACAGCCTTAAGTCGTCAAACTTAAAATGTATCGGCCTGGAACCTTTTTCCATCAAACCGACCGTCTTTTGCCTATCCACCAAAACCTAAATCGCGTAAAAATGGAGAAAGAGAAACTTTGATTTCAGATTCGGATTCAGCGCCCTCAAATTAATAAAATGCCTCGCGAGTACTTGAAAATTAGCAAGTTCTTTTATCAATTATTTTGTGTAACGCCATTCAAACCTTTTTTCCTTTCTTGATTCTCATAATACTCTCAGAATTTGATGTTGATATATGATTTACTATCATGATACATTAAGATGTACTATACTGTTGATAAGAATACTATCTACAAAATTTCAATCCATTTACAATCACTGTGTCTCGAGATATGACATGTAAACAAAGCCATTTAGCAATATTAACAGTAATATTTTTGTCATTATGTTGTTGAATATAGCATTATCCAGTTGAATCAGCAAAAAAATACGATATCCTATACTATTGAACGACAATTTCTGTTTATATGTTTTTATTTCACCGGATCTGGAAAACGGCTCCAATGATTCTCACGAAATTCAGAACATAGTAGGTTTATAATATGAAGATTCGATTGCACTAGGTCTCATCCCTGGAAAAACTCGCTGAAGGACATAAAAGGATAATAATTCATCCTTAGAAGAACAGAATTCGTCGTCTGTCGATAACAGAAGATGCTGTGCCTGTGTGGGAGATCAGCTGTGTAATCATTCAAACAGCTTACCGTATCTCGCGAGAAATATTATCTAGAAATTTTAATAGACTCTATCAAAATAATCTGATTTGTTGACATGACATGGTTTATCGCTCTAAATTAGAGTATAACATTATATTCAAAGTTAATCATTTTTTTACAGTTTCAAGTGATTAGTGAGTGTTATTTTGTTATTCAATTTGGTTTGTAAACAATCTAAATTAGAACTTTTCTGTTTTTAAATATTTTGAATGAAAATAGGACCTGAATTCAAGTGTATGAAACATAACCTACTTTTTGGACCATTTATAGTGTATGAATCAAAATTCGGGGAAGAAACAGTTTTGGGCTGTGCCTGTTTGTCCTTCCCCAATCATTTTGGGGAATTGTGCTCTGTTTATCAATAAATAAATAACGAGCGGAGCTCGGTGCCCCGATCTTTATTATTACTCATCTTTTTGTGTAGTTGAGAAGTTGATATTGTGGTGATTATTCATATTGAATGAAAAAGACTAAGAAATTGTCAAAAAACCACTGATTTATTGATAATTAGAAAGACCGGTTTCGGTTATTACACCATTGTCAATCTCTGATAAACTAAAACTAAATACAAGAGCAGCAGAATTTATACTAGTAGGCGAGTACTGCTTTTGGTCGAGGGCATGAACGCCTGCCATTGGCCTAGCTAGACAGTCTCCTCCCCCTCAACGGTGTGACAAAATGGCGGCTTAAGCAACAGAATCGCCATGATAATAAAATTTACTTTTAGTACGAAATAAGAAGCAAGAAAACAAGTGTGAAAGATAATAAAAGAACTATGTGAATGGAAAAACTATTGACTTATGTATGCTTACAATTTTATGATAAAACTAAATTCGTAGTGTTGTATTGGTTTAAATGAATCTGATCATTTAAACTATACTGGGAATTTTCCTTAATTACTCTTGTTATTTCTAAAGCCTCTAGAATATTCAAAGATCTGCCTTTGTTATTAACATGCAGAAACTCAACATTCTCCTTAACTGTGAACTTGTGATTATCTGTTATCAAATGTTCTGCGAAGTTAGATTCCCCATTTTGTTTATTCCAATCTCTGAAGTGTTCTTAAATTCTACTTTTGAAACTTCTAACAGTCTGACCCACATAACAAGCATTACAATCATCACATTTAAGTTTGTACCCCCTACTTTTATCCCAAATATTAATTTTGTCTTTACTCCAGCTAAATAGACTATTTGAAATCGGTTTGGTCTTGAAAGCAACATGAAATCCATTCCTCTTAAATTCCCTACCTATCTTATCAGATACAAGGCCTTAATATGGGATTGATGTTTGACAATTTCTTAGTCTTTTTCATTCAATATTACTCATCTACCGGATATATGTCAACACGTGCATGTCGCTGGCCTGCTATGATCGAATTTCAACAAACTAACTATGTCAATATTTAGTACCTATTTCGCATACAATTCAGACCCAATGAACCATATCAAGCCCAATATTTCCATTCGTTATTGACAGAAGTCAAACATCATCGTCAAGGCGATGACAGGAATTATGAAAATCATTTCACTCAATACCCTTGAATTGTATAAGTACAATACCCTTGGCTTGTTGCCAATGTTTAATTATATGACATGCGCAGAACATACAGTAATAACCTACTTCACTTGGTAGCCAACTTCAAAAATCTGGTGTGGCGTACTCACACAACTTTCCTTCCGTTCTGGAAATTGATCACCTGACGCTAGTGTTCACGCACATCTCAATTTTACTTTTAATCATTCATTCTCATATAGTATAATTTTAACTTTGTTTGAACATCACGTTTTCTATCTAATATTCTTAATTCTAGAGGTAATGCATTCAGAAGACATGGTATTCTGCATTCAGGGCTCTTTTCCCATATGCGTTATTAAATCTTTGGGCTCTGTAGTTTCTATGTCTTAATCTATATTCAATTTCATTTATTTCTCTGTATTTATCATTAAAATAATTACGAGATAAGTCGGTAAACTTAGCAAGAGCCTCGAATGTCATAATTCCCAGAATCTGTCTTTCAATACCATTAAAAAGGGTTCTTATTATTCTTTTTGTGGTATTTTGCAACGGTAGTTTTAAATATGTTGGTGCCAAATAGTAAATTGTGATCCCATAGAATAGTGTACTTTGTATCATTGAGTAATATATAATTCTTTTAGTAGTAATAGGAAAATAATAACATATTTTTGAACATTTATACAGTGCTGCTCTCATGATATTTGTCAGCCAGTTATTATGTGATTTAAACCTCATATCTGCATCAAATGTTATTCCTAAATGTTTGATACTTTTATTGAACTCTAGATCCTGACAGTTACATCTATTCATGAGTTGGTTTCTCAGAAAGGTTTATGACACTTTAACCTAGTTAATTGATTTTCATTTATATTAATTCTTGGTTCCTAAATAATATCACTTTAGTTTTATGAGAGTTAATTTTTATATGATTATTGTAAAAGTACTTAACTGTTAGATCAATATCTTCTTGCATATCTCTTAATCCACTCTCCAGTTCCTTATGTACTAAATATAATACATTATCATCTGCATATTGTAAAACCTTACTTTTAAACTGTAAACTGGCAAAATCATTCACATATATGTTAATAGGATCGGTGATAAAATACTTCCTTGAATTAATCCACAGTTCTGTTCATAACTATTACTTACATAACCACCTATACCAACATGCAGTACTCTATCTTTGAAATAATTCTCAAACAGTCTTAACAGTTTACATCCAACACCCATCCCACTCAATTTTAAAAGCATGACTTCATAACTCACAAGGTCGTATGCTTTTGTTAAGTCAGTTGTTACCGAAATTACAAATTTGTTGCTATTTAGTTCCCTATTGATATCACCAGTCATATTTTCCAAAAGATCAATAGTTGACTTTCCTGGAATGAATCCATACTGATTCTCATTAATTATACTGAATCTTGACAGATATACTTGCAACTGTATACCTATGATGTGCTCGAGAATTTTCATAATAACCAAAATAGAACCCACTGGTCTATAACATCCTAAATCCTTCTTTGACCCCTTCTTAAAAATTGGCCTAAGATAAGTTATTTTCATTTTCGGTGGTATATTACCTGTTTCTATAATTCTATTGATCAGGTGCAACAGTATCAATCTCAAATGAAATATATTATCCATGAGATTTGGAGGATATATTCTCCATGGAATAACTGTTGATCTAATAAAACAAAAAAATTCTGAAAGTATCAATTTTTGAGAAAGTTATTCAATTTACTGAAAATAAACTCTTAAAAGTTTTTCTTTTATTACATCAACATTACCATGGAGAATATATCCTCCAAGTCTCATGGATTCATCTCTTACCGAACTTGAAATGTTCTGTCCCAAAAAGATCGGGAAAAAAATGTTTTTCTGGAAAAACTTTTTCATTTAGATAGCTTGATAGTATACTAATCAAAAAAATTGAAAAATATCACCAGTAGAAAGTTTATTTTTATCCTTTGCACAGCCTTAAGTCGTCAAACTTAAAATGTATCGGCCTGGAACCTTTTTCCATCAAACCGACCGTCTTTTGCCTATCCACCAAAACCTAAATCGCGTAAAAATGGAGAAAGAGAAACTTTGATTTCAGATTCGGATTCAGCGCCCTCAAATTAATAAAATGCCTCGCGAGTACTTGAAAATTAGCAAGTTCTTTTATCAATTATTTTGTGTAACGCCATTCAAACCTTTTTTCCTTTCTTGATTCTCATAATACTCTCAGAATTTGATGTTGATATATGATTTACTATCATGATACATTAAGATGTACTATACTGTTGATAAGAATACTATCTACAAAATTTCAATCCATTTACAATCACTGTGTCTCGAGATATGACATGTAAACAAAGCCATTTAGCAATATTAACAGTAATATTTTTGTCATTATGTTGTTGAATATAGCATTATCCAGTTGAATCAGCAAAAAAATACGATATCCTATACTATTGAACGACAATTTCTGTTTATATGTTTTTATTTCACCGGATCTGGAAAACGGCTCCAATGATTCTCACGAAATTCAGAACATAGTAGGTTTATAATATGAAGATTCGATTGCACTAGGTCTCATCCCTGGAAAAACTCGCTGAAGGACATAAAAGGATAATAATTCATCCTTAGAAGAACAGAATTCGTCGTCTGTCGATAACAGAAGATGCTGTGCCTGTGTGGGAGATCAGCTGTGTAATCATTCAAACAGCTTACCGTATCTCGCGAGAAATATTATCTAGAAATTTTAATAGACTCTATCAAAATAATCTGATTTGTTGACATGACATGGTTTATCGCTCTAAATTAGAGTATAACATTATATTCAAAGTTAATCATTTTTTTACAGTTTCAAGTGATTAGTGAGTGTTATTTTGTTATTCAATTTGGTTTGTAAACAATCTAAATTAGAACTTTTCTGTTTTTAAATATTTTGAATCAAAATAGGACCTGACGTCAAGTGTATGAAACATAACCTACTTTTTGGACCATTTATAGTGTAAAAATCAAAATTCGGGGGAGAAACAGTTTTGGGCTGTGCCTGTTTGTCCTTCCCCAATCATTTTGGGGAATTGTGCTCTGTTTATCGATAAATAAATAACGAGCGAAGCTCGGTGCCCCGATATTTATTATTACTCATCTTTTTGTGTAGTTGAGAAGTTGATATTGTGGTGATTATTCATATTGAATGAAAAAGACTAAGAAATTGTCAAAAAACCACTGATTTATTGATAATTAGAAAGACCGGTTTCGGTTATTACACCATTGTCAATCTCTGATAAACTAAAACTAAATACAAGAGCAGCAGAATTTATACTAGTAGGCGAGTACTGCTTTTGGTCGAGGGCATGAACGCCTGCCATTGGCCTAGCTAGACAGTCTCCTCCCCCTCAACGGTGTGACAAAATGGCGGCTTAAGCAACAGAATCGCCATGATAATAAAATTTACTTTTAGTACGAAATAAGAAGCAAGAAAACAAGTGTGAAAGATAATAAAAGAACTATGTGAATGGAAAAACTATTGACTTATGTATGCTTACAATTTTATGATAAAACTAAATTCGTAGTGTTGTATTGGTTTAAATGAATCTGATCATTTAAACTATACTGGGAATTTTCCTTAATTACTCTTGTTATTTCTAAAGCCTCTAGAATATTCAAAGATCTGCCTTTGTTATTAACATGCAGAAACTCAACATTCTCCTTAACTGTGAACTTGTGATTATCTGTTATCAAATGTTCTGCGAAGTTAGATTCCCCATTTTGTTTATTCCAATCTCTGAAGTGTTCTTAAATTCTACTTTTGAAACTTCTAACAGTCTGACCCACATAACAAGCATTACAATCATCACATTTAAGTTTGTACCCCCTACTTTTATCCCAAATATCAATTTTGTCTTTACTCCAGCTAAATAGACTATTTGAAATCGGTTTGGTCTTGAAAGCAACATGAAATCCATTCCTCTTAAATTCCCTACCTATCTTATCAGATACAAGGCCTTAATATGGGATTGATGTTTGACAATTTCTTAGTCTTTTTCATTCAATATTACTCATCTACCGGATATATGTCAACACGTGCATGTCGCTGGCCTGCTATGATCGAATTTCAACAAACTAACTATGTCAATATTTAGTACCTATTTCGCATACAATTCAGACCCAATGAACCATATCAAGCCCAATATTTCCATTCGTTATTGACAGAAGTCAAACATCATCGTCAAGGCGATGACAGGAATTATGAAAATCATTTCACTCAATACCCTTGAATTGTATAAGTACAATACCCTTGGCTTGTTGCCAATGTTTAATTATATGACATGCGCAGAACATACAGTAATAACCTACTTCACTTGGTAGCCAACTTCAAAAATCTGGTGTGGCGTACTCACACAACTTTCCTTCCGTTCTGGAAATTGATCACCTGACGCTAGTGTTCACGCACATCTCAAGTCTACTATTAAAATATCTGAGCCAGCTGGTGACAGGACTATAACGCTGGAGACACACAAGGTCTGCTATCTCTTCATAGTGAATGATTTAATTATGAATGGGTTAATTTGACATCTGTAAAGATTTGATGGGGAAACAGCTGATAGTAAATTCTTTTTCAACGGTTATTTTTAATGCTTCTGTAGACGATAATAATAATTATTATTATTTAGGTTGTGAATCATTATTTGAATATAATTATAATGGAGGAATTGATAGGAGTTTTTAATGCGATTGATAAAGATGACTGCGAAGAAATTTCAAAAGAGAAAAATTAGGCAAAAAACGAATCATAGGCCTATAAATTTCTGGTATGATAGAGAATTTTTTAAACGGTTTTGCTTGAGTAAAGCAACTGCCAATTTAGTATTTGGTTGAATACACCACTTGATAGAAAATAACACAATTTTTTAAAGTGGTCTTTGAATAGAAAACATGTTCTTAAAACACATAACAGAGATATTTTGCTTTCGAAACATTTCTAATAAACAAGGAAGACTGTAGTAAATTTAAGCGTAACAAAATAACTTTTTCTTACATTCTAAAATATATTTTTTTGTGCCAACTAAAAAAAATTGTATCTAATAGTAATATAGCATTCCATCATTTTATGAAGAACTTCTTGATTGCTTTCCACTTTTATTAACGTATAGCTTACAGCTCTGTGGATTTGGTAGGAGGAAATAGTAGCTACATAATCTCAATTTACTGATGGTTTGCAAACAAATAACAACTTTCCTGTAAAAATTAGCCTTCCGTTATTATAAACAATTACTTTCTATTACCAACTCAACGCTAAACTAGTTTAACTTATACTGGATTAGTGAATGCACTGAGAAAACCGATTCAAGTTTAAACTTTCAGATTAACTTGAAATATGTCTAAGTCTTCCGATTAAGTTAATCGAGTTTAGCAATCTATACTGTGCAAACGGCCCTAAATGTTTAAATGTTTAAGTGTTTAAATGTTTATATGTTGCGCATTTACGGCGAAACGTGGTAATAGATTTTCATGAAATTTGACAGGTATGTTCCTTTTTTAATTGCGCGTCGACGTATATATATGGTTTTTGGATTTTTGGTTTTTGTGAAAACAAGTCTCAACTTGTAGAGTCTCAAGTTTTAGACCTCACTTTTAAACCTCACTTCGCTCGGACAATTAATTAATTCAGTTCTCCATTATTGCAATGATCGACTGTTTAATGAGGGATGATGAAATAAAAACTCACCATACTTTTGGTTGAATCCGTCTGCATAATATAGAACTTCTTTAACAGCTATCGCTACTGGTTGCCCAATGCCCTTCACCTCATACCACACCTTTTCTGTGTCATGATATCTTATCCCTCCAATCTCATAATCATTTGCTGCGTATGTTGTTTTATGTAAAAGATAAAACTGTCTTTCAACTCTCATGAACTCTGTATTCTGAAAAACAAAAACTGAGAGTTAATGCAGTGGTTCTCAAACTTTTCACTTCCAGCATAATTTATACTGCATACTTTAACCTTTATATACTGCATACTTTATAATTTATACTTATACATTTAACCTACATTATTCAGCTGTAAGCCGGGCCCCCCACATATAACAACAAATTCTATACGAACAATTATAATTTATTCAGGTACTATAGCTACTTTAGTACATAGTTGTTACTTTTGTTTCTCACAGCAATTGACAATAAAAAGAGCTTCAGTGCGAAGGATGTGCTTGTTTTTTTCGCACAGTTTGTTGTAAAGAGGTGTCAGCTCTGATTACGCTTTTCTGAGTTCCTGGGTCACATCCAGTCTTGATGTAAATTTACGTTTCATAGAAGCTAGAGAGGAAACCCAGTTTCACACGATAAGTTGTCGCAAATAGAGTCAATATCTCCAATGCCTTTTCACTCAAAATTGGGTGTTTCTTGTGCACATCAATTCAGAAGGATGTGGGAGAATATTCTTCCAACTCCATTTTAAGCGCATAGTCACTTTGGAGATCAATGAGGTTTTCATTTTCTTTCATGTTGAAGGAGCACTCATTGATTTAAAATTTGAATGGGTTTCGAATCCATGGCAATCCATTCAAGTTCTCATTAGAATATTTTCAAGTAAAATTGTAGAGAGATTGCTTATCGTAATTATTTTAGAAGTAAATTTGAATAATTTTCCAGCCAAGCTGGGGGTCGCGCCCCACACTTTGAGAACCACTGAGTTAATTTATGAGAAAAATGTTTTCCTGAAGAAACTTTTTCATTTTGATAGCTTGATGATATACAAATCGAAAAACTTTGAAAAATTTCACCAGTAGAAAGTTTATTTTTAGCATTATACTAGCTGTAGCATATAGGCTACAATCAATAGCCTGCATATAAAACGTGAATATAAACTGTATACAAATGTACAGTGGCAAATCAGTTGTCATCTCGGGTTGATAGGATACTTTCCCTTAGAATCTATAGTGTGGTCCACGTTATAATGGCAGTGTTTGATTGGCAATGGTATTGCCATAGAGAAACAATAGCGTAAGTAGATATCCCATGGTATAGGGCGTTTATGTCTCAACTTCTACTGTTATCCCAAGCCGATTACTGTCGATTATTGTTGATTCTTACTGTTTTGACCTGATAAGAGTGTATGAACGGCACAATATGAGAGACTACCAGCGTCATAAAGCTTCACGGGAAAGAACTACGTGGGCTATCGGCTTAAGATAACAGTAAAAGTTGCGACATAAACGCCCTATGCCATGGGATATCTACTTATGCTATTGTTTCTCTATGGTATTGCTATCCTTGTCTATCATTCAACAAAACGGATAGCGCTAACTCTTTCTCACTTTGCTCTGTTGCCAGATCGTCTTTCAACAATGTGGAATTGGTAATTTAACAAAATATTTTATCTCAATTATGAAATTATTGAAAAATATAATCCATTGCATGATAAAATATAATTGATTATTTCAACGGAGAATGAACAGTTAATATTACATCAATAAACCTGTATCTACAGTTTATAGAAGGCATTGACAAGACCGAGGATCGGCAACGTTGGTCTCCTATCTTTCTCCACTGTCATTATAGCGTGGTCCCCACTATAGTTTGTGGAAAATTGTAGCCTTATGACAATTGTCTCGCCAATTGGCATCGTATAGACTAGGCTTTACAGTGAATTTGTCAACTACATTATAACCCAGTAAATTCAACATGGAATGTGAATCAAATATATCAAAAACTAGCGTACCCGGCGAACTTCGTACCGCCAAAAAGTCAATGTAGCTACAAAAAGACCTGTAGCTACAGTAATTTCCAATATATGTAACAAAATACGCGAAACTTGGTCCCAAAAAACAAGCTTCTTGAAGATTTGAAGCAGATTTACTATGTTAAAAGTACAATAAACACAAAATATTTTCGAAAATTTAATTTCGAAGAGAACGATTTTAAAGCGAAAAACGCAACTTTAAAAAATAATCGTTATTTACATACAAAACTTATGAAAAATAGACAAAATCTGTTGAGCTCTCTATTTTTCATGCGTTTTGTATATAATCAACGATCATTTTTTAAAGTTGCGTTTGACTATTATAGACTTATTCTACATCTTTCTCTTCGAAATTAAATTTTCTTCAAGTTTTGTGGGAAAATATTCTGTGTTTATTGTTCATTTAACATAGTAAATCTGCTTCAAACCTGTAAGGAGCTTGTTTTTTGGGACCAAGTTTCGCGTATTTTGTCACATATCTTAAAAACTACTGTACTACCGGTCTGAAAACGGTTTTATTCAATTTCTCAGTTCATTTTACATCATGTACGCTAAATTGTACATCTTAATTAACAGCAAATGAATATCCATTGAGCTTCATTTCGGCAGGGGAACTGAAATTCAGATGAATTCTTTCACACTAATAACTTGGTAACCAAGCATATTCGGACCTAAGTTAATTAGTACTTTTTTCTTCTTTTGATGAGGGGAAACACTCCCTGACTCATGGGCATCTTTTTTCAGAGAACTCTGTATCCAATACTATAAAACGAGCAATTTCTGTTCATATGTGTAGATGTTTATAATTATGTTTTTATATCTGTATGTGACCGGATCTCGAAAACGGCTCCAACGATTCTTACGAAATTTGGAACAAAGTAGGTTTATTATATGATAATTCGATTGCACTAGGTCTCAACCCTGGGATAACTCGATGAAGAACATTAAAAGGATAAATACGTTGTTGGAAAATCAGCTGGAAATTTTGTCGTCTGTCTATACAGTAATGGAAGAGAGTGAACGAGTGCATGTGTGGGATCATCAAGCTGATCTCACGAGAAGAAAAATTCTGCAAAACTTATTTTCGTTTATTTCTCTTTTCTTGGAAAACATGTTTACTTCAGAAAGTCCAAAATAGTAAATAGATGCTGTAAGTGTAGAATAGTACATAGTATATTACCAAATATTGTTACAAACATAGTATATAATTCTAAATCGAATTCATAGTATATCTGTTTGTAATAATTATTGATGATGTGTTTGTTTTTTGAAGTGTGAATGAATTGTTATTTTGATGAGTGATAGTAGCTTAACCTAGATTTTGATTTGGACTGTAGTATAAATTTGAAAAGGGACAGTTTTGGGCATAAGCCTGTTGTGCCTCGTCATATAACTGTGAAAATAATTGTACGACTGAGAAAATGAATAAATAAATTCGAACTATAAATTCAATCTTTCGTTACAAATTTTCTATGCTATTACACTCCAGAGCAAAGCTTGGTCCTCCGATATTAAGTCTGTGCAAAGGGTGAAAATAAACTTTCTACTGGTGATATTTTTCAAAGTTTTTAGATTTGTATACTATCAAGCTATCAGAATTAAAAGTTTTCTCAGGAAAACATTTTTTTTCGATCATTACTGTTTGAGATATGAGCGCCTAAAGTTTAAATTTTTGTGCCAGAACATTTCAAGTTCGGTGAAAGATTAAACCATGAGATTTTAAGGATAAATTTTTTCATGGTATTGTTGATCTAATAAAACGAAAATTTTCTGAGAATATCATTTTCTCAGAAAGTTATTCAATTTACTGAAAATGTCCAAAAATAACTTTTGGTCATTTTTTTGGTAAATTGAATAACTTTCTCAAAAATTGATATTTTCAGAAAATTTTTGTTCAATTAGATCAACAATACCATGAAAAATCTATCCTTGAAATCTCATGGTTTTATCTTACACCGAACTTGAAATGTTCTGGCACAAAAATTTAAACTCTAGGCGCTCATATCTCAAAAAGTAATGATCGAAACAAATGTTTTCCTGAGAAAATTTTTTAATTTTGATAGCTTGATAGTATACAAATCAGAAAATTTTGAAAAATATCACCAGTAGAAAGTTTAATTTTAGCCTTTCCACAGCCTTAAGGATTAAGTTATCAACATATTGTTAATAACTTTGGTGTTAAAGAAGCTTTGAGGTGCGTACAGATATTCGCGCTTCGAACACGCTCTGCACTCGCTCCGTAATCGCTTCGATCATGAACGTTACGCGAGATGTTATGCAAGGGTTCGATAGAGCATAGAGGTTCGAAATATGTTCGATGGATGATCGCTCCGCGCTTGTCGTATTGTTGACTTCGTTACAACCTAACCTCACAAATGTGAAACGTTCAATCCAGCTGATCTGGTGACAAAAATGAAAAATCTAGTGTGGTACACTCACACAACTTTCCTTGCTCATTGAACTGTGAGCCTCATTCTTGAACGAGAATAATTTAGAGGAGTACCATAATGACGATTGGCGGCAACATATTTGAAACTACGATCAGACTACTGTATATATAATTATTGTTTTCAGAGTAATTTTTCCTTTGTGTAAATTGTGAAATCCGATGATTTTTTGAAAGTCATCAAAACAGCTGTTCTGCAGATGAAATATCTCGACTATGTGTTTTTTCATAGACTGCTCTACCTACCTACCTCATGCACGAGGAGTTTACAAAGTCCATTTCTCAAGGATGGGGTGGACCCCATTAGTTTCTAAGGAAAAAGACTCATGCCAGTTGATAGAGCTGATAAATAACTATACAGAGTATGAATTTGAAATAAATCAGTCAAGTCATTTTTGAGAAAATCGTGAAAAACATGGTTTTTTCGTAATTATCCGCCATTTTTCTCAAGAATACTACGAAGCTCCTGCAATTTTTCCAGAAATGAGACTCATGTCAATTGATAGGGCTTATAAGTAGCTCTCCAAGGTATAAATTTGAAGAAAATCGTTAGAGCCGTTTTCGAGAAAACCGTGAAAAACATGGTTTTTAGTAATTATCTGCCATTTTTTCCGCAATCTTTAATTGAATTTTATTGAATTTCTTATTGTCGGGTCCTCATGCTATAAGGACCTCAAGTTTGAAATTTCAAGTCAATCGGTCAATAAGGAATGGAGTTATCGTGTTCACAGACATACACACATACACACACACACACACACACAGACCAGCACCCAAAATTCATGTTTTTGGACTCAGGGAGCCTTGAAACGTATAGAAAACTCGAAATTGGGGTACTTTATTTTTTTTGGAAAGCAATACTTTCCTTACCTATGGTAGTAGGGCAAGGAAAGTAAAAATCTGATGTGGTACACTCACATAACTTTCCTTGCTCATATTTGAAACTACGATCAGACTTCTGCATATTATGTGTATCTATAATATTGTTTTCAGAGTAGGCTACTTTTTCCTTTGTGTAACTTGTGAAATTCGATGGATTTTTTTTTGCACAAGAAGGAGGTTACTGAGTCCATTTCTCAATGATAGGGTGGACCCCCCATTAGTTTCCCTGAAAGGAGACTCATGCCAGTTGATAGAGGTGATGAATACAGAGTTTGAATTCGAAAAAAAATCGGTCAAGTTATCTCTGAGAAAATCGTGAAAAACATGCTTTTTTAGTATTTATCCGCCATTTTTCTCAAGAATATTACGGAGCTCCTGCAATTTTTCCAGAAATGAAACTCATGTTAGTTGATAGGGCTTATAAATAGCTATTCATGGTATAAATTTGAAGAAAATCGTTAGAGCCGTTTTCGAGAAAACCGTGAAAAACATGGTTTTTTAGTAATTATCCGCCATTTTTACTTTCCTTGCCCTACTACCATAGGTAAGGAAAGTATTGCTTTCCAAAAAAAATTAAGGTACCCCAATTTCAAGTTTTCTATACGTTCCAAGGTCCCCTGAGTCCAAAAACATGATTTTTGGGTATTGGTCTGTGTGTGTGTATGTGTGTGTGTGTGTGGTGTGTGTGTGTGTGTGTGTGTGTTGGAACAAGGTATAATACGGGGAGACAATCAAGTATACACAGCACATTAAGGGGAGGTGTGTACACTAAGGGGAGACCCCGTAGTGTCACTGCTCAATTTTAGTAAAAATCACTTCTACATGCTTAAAACCATGTAAAAACGTAATAAAAAAAAATCTCCCCATTTTTTTAGTACTCCACCTAATTGGGATACACTCCAGTTTCCAAAATTGCCACCACGTTGTGCTACGATCGCTAATACACACTTACACAAAACTCATTTACGGATTGAGCATACAATGCGGGGTACTTGCATATCCCTGCATATCTCCATTGTCTCCTTCACTGTTCGAAGTAACTGGTTTGCTATGGGGCTTGCCGTGAATTTATGAATCAGCAACTTATCTCCTTTTCCGTTCAGACTCATTGAGTCACAGCTTAGCGAATTCATAGTTTATTTTTCTGTTCATTCACTTGAGACATGAGAAGGGAGCGAGGAAACATACTGCCAGAATGTATTGTGGTACTGATTTTTTAGTTATTTGGTACAAATAGTCTGAAAATGATTCTTCACAAAAAAATACCCTTTGCTAACCTTACAGTGTTAAAAATACCTGTTTTTTTCTCCATATAACTCAAAAACCTTTCATAGTGAAAAAATCCAGAACTGTTTCCAAGAGAATAAAATCCTCTACAATTCAACGCCAAATTAGGTTCATCACAATCAATGGTGACTTGGTAACACAATTTCCCGAGAATTTTCCGCATTGAATTTGGGTTATTGCTAGAATGATGCGAATGAGAGGCTTGTTAAGATTCAAGAATAGCACGTCAGTAAGTTTATATTCTTGAACAGGCTTCACTGAGAATTCACTTACTGTTTTAGAGAAGCGGATGCCTCAAACTTTGCTAACCTAACATTGTATCTCAAGATCAGGATAGCCTATGATAAAATGAAATTTGTCTCTTAGTTTCTCTCCATATTGACATTTTCTTCTGTGTCTGTCAATCCTTGCAAAAACTCTCTTGTAAACCTTGGATTGAATATTTTACTTGTGTACGGCATGCTCACTTTTTGTGAAAAGACGTTTTTCCGGAGAATAGATTTAGTAATCATACCCTGCTCAAAAAAAAAAAAAAGTAGTCACAACACCTTTTCCAATTTTATTTGAGAAAGTAAAAAGTTTATTTGAGAAAGTATCAATTGTATTTGAGAATAGTCACTTGTAATTGAGAGAATGTCAGATGTAGCCTAAATGAGAATAGTCAATTGTATTTAGGAAGTCATCACACATGTAATTGAGAGTAGTGAATTGTATTTGAGAAATCGTCAAATGTAAATGAGAAGATATCATATCATGAGCAGACATTTGAAAATGAGAAAATTTTCCAATTGACATGTCGTGACTCTTCTGTAGCCTACAGTACAGGTTTGATTTGAGCAGGAAAGGATACTGTACTACGTACACAGTATTCCATAGGCTTTGTATGTGTGAAATTATTATTTTCAATTGTGAAATTGAGGAGCTGGGTAGAAAAACGACCCGAGGCCACTCGTGTCGTTTTTCCGCAACACGCTTCATTCTATCCGCCATTGAATTCTGAACAGATTGGTACATAAAATGTTGTTGTATCTTGAAAAATGATTGAGTTGTGAAAATTTTTTGTTTGTGTGGCAAACCTGAAATTATTCAGCTGACAAGCTGTGAGCCAGCAGCCAGTGAAATCCTTATTTTGTTTTCTTACAAAAGAAGAAGCTGATTGATTGATTGATTGATTGAGTACTTTGTAGATTACTTGTACTTATGTAGATTACAGTATATACTGGCTTATACACTCATATACAATAGCTTACAATACAGCAAAATTATAGATGAATTTACATAATATAGACTAAGAAAATAATTATTGAACTGTATATGATATGGAAAAAGCAATTTGGAATAACTATACAAGATTATATTGTTATGCATCTACATAAATTGGCGGAGCTTTGGACATATCAATGTCCATTCTTCGGAAAGAATATTAAAAATATCCTCCCAACTAACTCTCTACCAAATGAATGGTATGAGAAGATCATTAATACATCCAAGGGAACCAATTATCCTCTAGATGATGAAAATAATGAAGAAGACGCTCCTGAAGAAGAATCCGATGCTGAAAGCATTGGGTGTATGAATTTCCCGAAAATCAGAACAGTACCATGTAACATTCCAGAGTCTTGATTATGGGAAGAAACGTGTTCAAGAAGAAAATATCATCTTCAATTGTTCACTTCTAAATGACATTTTTTAGATCTTTATTACCTACTTATTAATTATCCAATATCATGAGCAATATATTATCATTATCACTACTCTTGATACGGGTTTTTCATCATTTTATTGAACCTCTGAACATGTAACAACCAGGGTTATGGAAAAACGACCTGAGACAACACACCTTATATCAATTATTATCAGTTAGCCTTGGATTACTGGCTAATTATGAATAATAGCATTGAAAATAGTATAAAAAGATCAATAAAGTTCAAATACTTGCAAGAATATTGCATTCTGATGAAAATAATGAAGATGTGTACTAAATATTTCAAACTCAATTTACACAAAACTTGATTTTTTGACTCAGGTCGTTTTTCCACCCAACTCCTCAATTATTTCCCCTGTACTGTTCACGAATGATTAATGAGAATCATTTCTATGTATGTATTGGCAACACGACTTTTGTCTCCAAACATTTGAACTTGATGAAGATCAAATTCTCTATGTTCACGGCGCAATTGAACTTTATCATCAATCAATTGAATCTCTTGATCAAGCAATTCGGTAACTCTCCAATGGATTTTGGGGCTCAAAAATATTTTTTTATCTAAAAACTAAACGTTTCATTTGAATATAAAATATATTATCATATTATTTTTATGAGTACAGTTATGGAAAATAAAAGTATTGGTTTTTTAAAATCATTCCCCAATTACAACTGACAACTTTTCGATTTCAAATCGTATGTTCTCAAATTAGGAGTTGATAGTGAGCTGTTGAACGGAGCGGTCGCAGAATTGTTTTGCTCTCTTATCTCAAGTTTCCGGACGGTTCGTGCTTAATCGGTTCATTTAGTGCATGTTTAACCTAAAACGTTCTTTCGTAATGAATTGAATTATCAATTTGTTATTTATTTGTGAAATTGTTTTCAAGTGAATCGAAATATTCAAAGTTTAAATTAATAAAAACAGTATCCACCAGACGGTAGTGCTAAAAAGAGACCTAGAGCTAAAAGTTCTTTCGTAATAAATTGAATTATCAATTTGTTTTTTATTTGTGAAATTGTTCTCAAGTGAATCGAAATATTCGAAGCTGAATGAATAAGAACAGTATCTAACAATACTTTTCACCGGACGATAGTGCTAAGAAGAGTCCTCGTGCTAAAAGTTCGCCTGAGCTCGAAGAGATGGAACAGAAAAAGCGTGCTCCAGACCCAAGTGTTAAAGCTTCCGGTAATGTGAACTCAGACTTTATTGAATCACTATTTGACCGTTTTGAAAAGCGGTTTAGTAAGGCTATGGATGAAAAACTCGCGCTGCTAGCTACAAAGATGGATTTAAATGGTCTAATTGAAAAAGTGAATAAACTCTCTGTCGAGAATTAACAGTTAAGAAATCAAATTGTTGCTCAAAAAATTCAGAATAATCTCATAATCAGGAAGATGGAAAATTTTGAAAATAGATCGAGAAGGAACAATATAATTTTTCGCGGGCTGAAATATGAATGTGCAACAGTGGATTACGTGAGAACTGTCAAAGACTTTTGTGTGAGTCATTTGGGGGCACGAGCAGGTACCTGGGTTAATCGAGCACATGCATTGGGCAAGAAAATAGATAACGGGCCAATCATTGCGCATTTTCCGGACGATCAGGACATCCATTTCATCACGAGAAACAGTAGGAAGCTGAAGGGTACACAGTTTGTGATTCATAAAGACTTTGCTTTCGACACAAGAAAACGACGATCAAAGCTTTTCCGGGTGCTTGGCGAGTTGAAGAAACAAGTTCCGGGAGTGAGAGGAGAGTATCGGTTGAAGTGGATCGTTTAATCATGAATAGTCGGGTTTTCACGCTGGATGAGGAGAATGGACTGGTCTCGGAGGGAGAGGATGGGCTGCAGAAGATCGGGAGCATGTTCGATGAGAGTGTGATGCGGGCCGTGAGCGGGAGCATGTGTGATGAGGAGGAGCGAGGCGGCGAGGACGAAGACCGCAACCGCTGAGATAACGCCGTCAGTCCGTGTGAGAAGGGACAGTTGAGTATAGTAGCGTACAATGTGGCTGGATTAAGTGGTAAGATTGTTCAAGTATATAATTTTATTTGTAATTATGATGTTTTTGTACTATTGGAGACGTTTGTTGAAAGAGGAAAGCAATTGTATTTTGAAAACTGTTTTCCAGATTACAATTATACTGGGAATTCGCAGTTGGAGAATCAAACTGAGGTAGAGCAAAGGGAGGAAAGTTAATAGAAATTAGTAAAAGAATAGAGAGTTTTTGTAAGGTAATCGATGCGCTTGAGAGGAAAGTTATTCACATGAATGCAGGACAACGGGATGAATATTATATAGTTCCAATTTACCTGAGTGGTGGAGGAGACATGGAATGGGAGAGAGAATTCAATACATTATGGGAGTTTATGATAGTGCAAGAGCATAATAGAAATAATATGATTTTAATTGGAGATTTTAACGGTAGAATAGGAAATGGACAGGACATGTCGGAATTAACAGATGTAATAGAATTGGGAAATGCACTGAGTAATAAGCAAGAGTCAAAGGATGAGGTGATTAATATGAAAGGTAAGAAAATATTGGAGTTCTGTGAGGTTTTTAATTTCATCATTATGAATAGAAGGATAAGTGGAGATAGGTGGGGAGACTTTACTTTTATAGGCAGAGGGGCTTCCGTAATAGATCTATGTTGCATGGCTGTCGAATTAGCGCAAATAGTTGGAAAATTTTCTATTGTGCCAGAATTTTTATCTGATCATTTCCCAATTGAAGCTACGCTAATCACGGTTGATACTCTAGAAAGAGAGAGCACAATTTTACCACTCTTACCGAAGTTGAAATGGAAGGAAGCGAGGAAGAATGAATATATATCTAAACTCACCAACGCTTGTAGAGAAATAAATGGTCTTCCCGAGAGTAGTGAAGAGACTTATGAAGTATTAAATAATCTTGTATATAGAGCTGCAAATTATGTGCCCCAACCTGATAGAAAGAGAGAAGGATGGAGAGAAAAGTGTTCGACAAAGAGTGTGCGGTTATGAGAAAGCGAGTGTTCAGCCTATTGAATGTGTTTAGAAAATCAAATTCGGAGCAGGTGAGAGAAAATTATATGAAGGTAGTAAAGGAATACAAACTGCTATGTAAGAGTAAAAGGCAAACGTATTACAGCGATATAAAAGAACAATTCAGAAGAGTCAAGGATTCCAGTGATTTGTGGGCTCTGATAAAGAAATTCAAGTGTAGAGAGTTCAAGATTTCGGGAACTGTGAGTGCTGAGGATTGGGTTGAACACTTCAGACGAGTGTTTGGATCAGTTTGCGGGGTAGTCACATATTATGCGGCGAGGAATGTTGAAGATCAAACTCTTGACAAAGACATAGATATGAATGAATTGGAAAGTGCCTTCAAGACAATGCGCAACAATAAGGCTCCAGGTGATAACAGAGTTCCTGCTGAGTTTTACAAGAATGCGTCAAAAAATTACAAAGAGATTATTTTGACTTTTTCCAATGCCATCGTCAGAGGTGGACAGATACCAACAGGGTTTCCACGTTCAATTATATTTCCATTGCATAAAAAAGGTGATACTAATGAAGTGAATAATTATAGAGCCATATCTTTTATAAATGCTGTCGCTAAAGTATTTTCATTTATTTTACTGAGAAGGTTGCAGTTGTGGGAGGAAAGAGAAAAGATTATTAAAGAGAATCAGTGTGGCTTTCGGAGAGGTTATTCGGCTACTGATAATATTTTTGTTCTATTCAATATAGTAATGAAAACGTTGAATAGACCTACAAAGAAGTTGTACTGTTTCTTTTTGGGCTACGATAGTGTGGACAGAGAGGCTTTATTTTTTAAACTGAGTGAATTGGGAGTGTCGACTAAATTTATTGCGATGTTGAGGAGTCTATATAGAAATACGAAGTCTCCTGTATGGCATGGCGTGGAGGGTAACTTAACAGAATACTTTGAAACCAGAAATGGATTAAAACAGGGATGCGTATTCTCCCCGTTGCTATTCACACTATTTTTGAATGATTTGAGTGATGTTATTGGTGGAGGTATATTATGTTGGGCAGAGGCTGATAAATTCGCTGTTATATTGTGATGACGTGGTATTGTTGTCTGAGAATCCTCGACATCTGCAGTCAATGATAAATAAGTTAAAGGGATATTGCATAAGGTGGAATCTCACAGTGAACATGGCTAAATCCAAGATTGTAGTTTTCAGAAGAGGAGGACGATTGGGAGAAAGAGAGAAGTGGTACTATGGAAATGAAGTTATTGAAACAGTGAATGAGTACAGATACCTGCGAGTTGTTTTTTCATCAAGACTTGCCCTAACCGCACATTTTAAATGTAAGATAACAGCTGCCAGATTTGGGATTAATAGTGTATGGCGAAGACTCATTTTGAATGATGAAGCACCTCTGTCAATGAAATGAAGAATTTTTGATTCGATAAGTAAAGCAGTTGTAACATATGCAGCACAGGTATTGGGATATGCGGAGAGAGAAGAACTAGAAAAATTTCTGAGGTTGTTTGTCAAGAAAATATTTGGACTACCGTGTAATACGCCAAATTATATAGTATACTTAGTGACAGGAAAGGAAATTTTGTGGTTGTATACTTTGAGCGTTCATATAAAATATGTATTGAATTCTTTTGAGATACCTGGCGACCGATATCGAACATTGATCGCAAGGCATTGTTTAAGATAAAAGTGTGGTTGGTATTCTGAATGGAGACGGATATTAAGTGAGTTTGATATTGAATTGCCGATAACAGCGGACAACTGGCAAGCAGCAAATTTCAGGAGGGGGTGGGAAGCAACGTGGGAGAGGGTAATGGAGAAGATAAAAGCTAAAGTTAAAAGTAAGTGGCTAGAGAGAAGAGAGCGGTCACAGTTTCACAGAATCTACGCAGATGTAAAAATTGACGATGGAACGAGAAATTACATGAATGATGAGTCCAAACGGAATGTTACCTCGATGATTTTCAAGGGCCTCCTCTGGGCTATTATCGCTCAATCACGCACCGCAAAGAGATGAGGGGATAGGTATCTGTTCTATGTGCAATAGCCGAGAAACGGAAGATGCTTATCATTTCATCGGTAAATGTTCAATTTTGGGTGAAATAAGAAAGAAATATCTGAGAGGGGCGATGCTAGAGAGAGAGACAGTAATTGAGTATCTGAATGGAAAATTTTGGACGAGTCTAGTAGGATATTGAGGGAGGCAGTGGAATACAGGCGAGAATTGATAAAGGAATTCAATTTTTAGGAGTTTATAATCGATAAGAGTCATTTCCTCTTTATTGTTATTGATATCTTGTTATGCATATTGTGAAATGTACATTTTAATGTTGAAGTGGAAAAGTCTTTTTAGGATTATTATTAGAGTTATTAGCTATAAAAGTAGTATTTTATCATAAACATGAGAAGCCGCAAGACTTTATGTATTATTAAGTAGTGCTTTGATCTATGCAGATGACTTAATTGATTGATTATTCTAAGATTTTTAAGAGGTTTTGTTTTACTTATTTATTCTTTCTCTCTTTTGTTTCTGTATATTATTTCTCTTTTTTTAGATTACTGATGAATTAATTGAAAGTTGACTGTATTTTAATTCAATTTTATTTTTGTAGAGTACAAAGTAAGAGGTGACTCTATTTAATTTTCAAAGTTTTGGTTTTTTGTTCGTGAAGTTAATAATTATGTTGTTTGTATATTTTATAAGTCCAGCCACATTGACGCATACAAGGTCCCTTAAGAGGGTGAATTTAAGAGTGTGAATTGCTTTTTAAAAGTTGAGTTACAATGTTTAGTTATGATAATTACGAGAAATCAGTTAGGTATGAGAAGAAGGAGGAATTGGATAGGAATGATAGGGAGAAATAATTATTGAGTGAATTATGTAATCACAAGAACAATAATAATTATTCAATATTGGTATAATGTATAATAAAGAAATCTATCTACTCGGCTGACGGCCTCGGCTAAGCCTAAAGAACTTTTATTTATGATGAAAAGAATGCTTGTTCAATTTATTTGTGAAATTTAGTTGAGTTTGAATTGAATTGGAGGTATTATTTTCATTTTCTGTAATGTTGAAAGAAGTGCAAATAAAGTTCTGTTCTATTCTATTCAATTATTGTTCTCAAGTTAAAATGATACTTTCTCAGATAAAATTCACTATTCTTAACTACAAGTGATGACTTCTCAAATGCAATTGACTATTCTCATTTACATCTGACGTTTTCTCAAATACTAATGACTATTCTCAATTAATACTTTCTCAAATACAGTTGGAAAAGGTGTACTTCTCAGATAGGGAGGGTTGATAGGATAGGGTATCTTGGATAAGATAAAGAATGAGGAATCAGAGTTGTGTGAGTAGTGAGTCCTTCCAGTTCATATTATTAAATAATCTTATTTGGGTAGCTGAAAGTTTCTCAACAATGCAACATAAAATGGAGTACGGTACTCTATCACTATCAGGAAGCTCATGGTATAGCAGTTCCGGAATCTCTATTTTTTTAAATAAGCACAAATAGCGAAAACGCAATGTAGACCAGGGGTTCCCAAAAAATGTTTCTATGTACTCCCTCACCTACAAGCAATAATGTCGAGGACCACATCGGAATTTACAGTTGGGAGGCACTGTGAAACGTGTACTTTCTCGAATCCCAGTACTAATTAGCCTATATCCATACTTGGAATGTTTATTTGAATGTTAAATGATCAGTAGTAGAATTGGTAGGAAAACTGTAAGTGGAATATTGTATTATATATTAAATACCTGTCAGGCAGTTTAGGTTTATTACTTGGCATTTCAAACCCTTGATTCAATCCAGGCCAGAATAGAGTCTGTTTCTCAATTAAAGGATTGGTTCCAAGGAGAGATTGGATATGATAGACTATCATTTCCAATTATGTCATTTGAGAATCATTGATAATGCATTAATTGTCTGGAACCAGGTATAATCTAGTGCCACTTGCGGGTAGGCTGAAGAGCATACCGACGACACTAATTGAGATAAAATGAGAAAAATGCTAATGCGCTATTCATTGACCAAACGTAGTGAGGTCTATGTTTCAACTCGATTGGCTTTTGTCTGTCTGTATGTAACGCGATTACGGCCGAACGCGTTGATAGAATCATATGAGATTTGGCAGGAATACTCCTTTTTCAACTGCGCGTCGATGTATACACAAGGTTTTTTAAAATTTTGCATTTTAAGGATAATAAATGAGAAGAAAAGGAATTCCTCCATACTCTGATATCACTATATAAATCATCAACTTTGAAGATAGGATTAATCAGACTATAGAATTATTCATAATCAATCCGCTGACAAGTGGATTATTCATTGCATGCATTACACAGATGTCTAGCTGTGTATATTTCTATAAGGCAGGATTTCCATATCCTTTCATATTAAGCGAGCTATTTCTGAATATATAAATTTTGATCTGTTTATTTTCATATCTGGCTAACTGGCTATTGTAACATATTAAATCTGGGTAGACAAAAAGCCCTAACAGAAACAGTAATAGGTCTGAAATAAAGTAACTGGCTAATATCGCCAAATAGATAATAACTAAGATTAGATAGCATCAGCTTATTCTGGCTAAATGGTACAAGAACCTAAAAAGGATTTGAAGGAAGTTTATTGCTCATAAATAGATTATTATATAAAATATTTGAAGATTGAGGTTATGTACATGTATTCACGGATCGGTGACCTAGAGATCGATCAAACCGAGGAACGTAGAATCTGACCAAAACCCCTTGGCAGAGCTTTATTGCAATCAGATGGTGTGCAATATGAAAAAACACCCGTCCACGTGGCTAATTATTAGGTAGCATGGAATTAATATTAATGTATAGAATATTAACTAGCATGCAAAGAGCATAAATAAAAAACCAAATAAAAATAATTTAATGTATTCAGGAAATAAGAGTTACCAGGCGCATGAATACCGAATAAAATTTGCATGCACCAATAGTAAAACGGCAGTTAATAGGCGGCAACTGTAGGCCAGTTCAAAAATATTTCTATATATTTATATAAATGTACTAGATTTTGTGTTAAAATTTGTGTAATCTATGTTATCGATATGGCTCGAATGCAAAGAAATTATTAATCATATAATCTAAGCAATATTTTGGTATTTTTTGTAAGATCTATTTGAACCTAAATGGCGGAGGACTAAGATATTTAAATTTTATGCTAATTTGAAAGTCGGAAAGAGGATCTGTAAAACTTGAGAAGGAAGAACCAGCACTCGCCAGCCAGATGCCACCATAAGAGGACCCCAAATATTTTAGAGCGAAGTACCTTACTAATGATTTTGTAAAAGTTAAAGTTAAAGTAAATTATTAAATTTCTTAAAAGACTTCGTGATGCTATTGTGAAGCAGAAGTCATTTTCATTTTGAATTAAACTTATAATCCCTTGGAGGAGACGATTCCGGCTACCATATTCCCGGACCGCATGGAGTTGGATCGACATCGGCGGCTTACAAGAAGATTTTCGACACGTGAGTGATTAAATTTGAATTTAGTGATGGGCGCCCTAGTGCTTCGAATTAATCTGATGATCAAAGCTAGCTCGCCGAAGGGTTTTATTATAAATTGAGAAATTAATAAGAGTAATACTTGCGCAAGTAAAATTAGTATTAAAGGTATTTATTTGAAAGAAAAATATAGATCAATATTTTAGAAATTTCTATTAAATCAAAGAAGTACAAAATCTAGGCTATTAAAACATATGCATATAATATTTAATTTTTGCAATACAATTTGCGATAATTTATTATAGTTCTAATTCACTAGATGAATGGCTCTACCTATTCCGTCAGGTGCCGAATCTTGCACCCTGAGATAAAAATATATATGCGATACAAATAAATCTACTAAATACTAGAGATTTTAATATATATATATATATTTGGATTATTAGTGGCTAATTTATCAAGCTGATCCTAGAGCACACATTTTTTGATTGAATTATCCAAGTCGACAAGTATTAGCAAGCGCATATCGCAACTACATGCAACAGAATGCATATGATTTTAAGATAAAGGCACATGGTAATGATTCGTGCCATAAATCTAGAATATAAAGTTAGCCTGTGATATTTTTATTGATTTCAATTATTGTTCTATTTTTATATTATATTTTTTTTTTTTTATCGCTCTATATATATTTTTTGCCTCGACTGATCTTTGCATTATTTATGTAATATATGTATGAAACTTTCATGGTGTGCAATTTATTTTTTATTCCTCAACTCTATAGTATAAGTATCATTTATATATATATTTATTATTTATTGAATTACAAGAGTTATTGGAGAAGCCCATATCTAGGCCTATCAAGATTTTTTAAGACTGAATACTATTAGAAAACCACGACCTAATTATATCAAATCTCATGCTTTACCGACTGATGCCAAGCAGGAGGCTAATCGTTATTTAAATATAAAGAATAACGTGACACTATTTATAAGGTCATTCATGTTCAACGGATCTCGAAAACGGCTCTAACGATTTTCACGAAATTTGGAACATAGTAGGTTTATGATATAAAAATTCGATTGCACTAGGGCTAATCCCTGGGAAAACTCGCTGAAAGACATAAAAAGGATAATAATTATTCATTCTTGGAAAAACAGATGATAATTTCGTCGTCTGTCGAAACATAAGATGCGTGTGTGGGAGAGAAACAAAATAATTTCCAGCTGTGTAATCAATCAGCGAGAAATTTCATCTAGAAATTTTAATCAACTTGATCAAAATAATCTGATTTTATGAAATGACATGATAATCATTCTAAACTAGAGTATATCATAATTTACAAAGTTAATGATTATTTGACAATTTCAAGTTATTAGTGAGTGTTATTTTGTTAGTCAATTTGGTTTTAAAACATTCTAAATAGACTAAGAACTTTTTTGTTTTCAAATGTTTGGACTGAGAAATGAACCTGGAATCAAGTTTATGGAAAATAACCTACTCTCTCCACTGTCATTATAACGTGGTCCCCACTATAGTTTGTGGAAAATTGTAGCCTTATGACAATTGTCTCGCCAATTGGCATCGTATAGACTAGGCTTTACAGTGAATTTGTCAACTATATTATAACCCAGTGAATTTTACATGGAATGTGAATCAAATATGTCAAAAACTAGCGTACCCGGCGAACTTCGTACCGCCAAAAAGTCAATGTAGCTACAAAAAGACCTGTAGCTACAGTAATTTCCAATATATGTAACAAAATACGCGGAACTTGGTCCCAAAAAACAAGCTTCTTAAAGATTTGAAGCAGATTTACTATGTTAAAAGTACAATAAACACAAAATATTTTCGAGAATTTAAATTCGAAGAGAAAGATTTTAAAGCGAAAAACGC
Source organism: Nilaparvata lugens (assembly GCF_014356525.2). NCBI lineage: Eukaryota > Metazoa > Arthropoda > Insecta > Hemiptera > Delphacidae > Nilaparvata > Nilaparvata lugens. Next base: position 5,970,993 of record NC_052512.1, on the reverse strand, counting down.
AACTTTAAAAAATAATCGTTATTTACATACAAAACTTATGAAAAATAGACAAAATCTGTTGAGCTCTCTATTTTTCACGCGTTTTGTATATAATTAACGATCATTTTTTAAAGTTGCGTTTGACTATTATAGACTTATTCTACATCTTTCTCTTCGAAATTAAATTTTCTTTAAGTTTTGTGGGAAAATATTCTGTGTGTATTGTACATTTAACATAGTAAATCTGCTTCAAACCTTTTAAGGAGCTTGTTTTTTGGGACCAAGTTTCGCATATTTTGTCACATATCTTAAAAACTACTGTACTACCGGTCTGAAAACGGTTTTATTCAATTTCTCAGTTCATTTTACATTATGTACGCTAAATTGTACATCTTAATTAACAGCAAATGAATATCCATTGAGCTTCATTTCGGCAGGGGAACTGAAATTCAGATGAAATCTTTCACACTAATAACTTGGTAACCAAGCATATTCGGACCTAAGTTAATTAGTACTTTTTTTCTTCTTTTGATGAGGGGAAACACTCCCTGACTTATGGGCATCTTTTTTCAGAACACTCTGCATCCAATACTATTAAACGAGCAATTTTTGTTCATATGTGTAGATGTTTATAATTATGTTTATATATCTGTATGTGACCGGATCTCGAAAACGGCTCCAACGATTCTTACGAAATTTGGAACAAAGTAGGTTTATTATATGATAATTCGATTGCACTAGGTCTCAACCCTGGGATAACTCGATGAAGAACATTAAAAGGATAAATACGTTCTTGGAAAAACAGCTTGAAATTTTGTCGTCTGTCTATACCGTAATGAAAGAGAGTGAACGAGTGCATGTGTGGGATCATCAAGCTGATCTAACGAGAAGAAAAATTTTGCAAAACTTATTATCATTTATTTCTCTTTTTTTGGAAAACATGTTTACTTCAGAAAGTCCAAAATAGTAAATAGATGCTGTAAGTGTAGAATAGTACATAGTATATTACCAAATATTGTTACAAACATAGTATATCATTCTAAATCGAATTCATAGTATATCTGTTTATAATTATTGATGATGTGTTTGTTTTTTGATGTGTGAATAAATTGTTATTTTGATGAGTGATAGTAGCTTAAACTAGATTTTGATTTGGACTGTAGTATAAATTTGAAAAAGGACAGTTTTTTGGCATAAGCCTGTTGTGACTCAACATGGACAGCCAACAGGAGATAAGATAATAATCAGAAACCAACGGAATAACACTTCATACACAGTTCACAAGAAACAGTCACAGAAATACCTGGGAGTTACAATGGACTCTTTTCTTCCATTTTTCGCTCTTTCAAGTCTCATAACTATTGAAAAACGTTTCCAATTATAGAAATGAGAAAATAAAAACTAAGACTTCTATTATAAAAGCTGACCTTTTGGAAAGCCAATTTTCTGACTATTGCTGTTTAGAGTCTGGGACTTAGCTAAATCCTGAGCTCGGAAAACGGCCCTAAAAGTTCTAGTTTAAAAAAAAAATTCCAGCTTTGAAAGTTTCAAACTTCAAAAGGTTGAATCCAAATATGGAATCAGAAATCATCTCCCATTATCACTCAATAAAATACGAGAAAAAGTAACCTTGTACAGTTAACTTCACTGAATTATTTACGTTGTCGGGATTTCAGTTTTGTCATACAACAATCTAATTCATTAGGTTGAAATCGTTGAATATTACCATGGATTTCCTGTTGAATCATTGACTTAAAATCTTTGCAACAATCAATAAAATCTATTACACAGTATAAATATGCAGTCAGTGAGTATAGAATGTAACATTCTATACTCACTGCATACAGTAGGCTATAAACATTGTGCTGATCTGAACAGTGAGTATAGAATGTAATTACATTATATTACTCTAACAGCTAACTGGATCTGAATTGATCTATTGTAATAATGGACATAATGAAATAATGTCTTACTATTCCAAGTAAAACGAAACTAATGTTTGTGTTTGTATAAGAGCTGCTGAGTGGATACTGCATACTGAGAAATTCATAAATGATCCAGACCAGCCTGGCGACTTCGATGCTATCGACACCGGAATCTCCTTTTATTTCTATCAATGAATGAATCTGAATTAAAACCATGTATTGTATCAACTATCCTATTATCGTATTGTAATTCGTGAAGCCTGTTTAGTAAAAGCCAGTTACATACACATCGATTTTTTACCGTCCTTATAAAATTCTATTAGATCAAACAGATGATGTTTGACAAGTTGCACTTATTCGAATTCATAAGGATGGCAAAAAACAATCGTACAAAAATCAACGTGCATGTAACTGGCTTTCGAAGACCCATACGATATTGTATTCTATGATCAAATAGAATAGTAAATATCGAAATAAGTGTTGCAGCCAGAACTTGTGTTAAGAACCGGTTTTGTCCCCGCTTTGTAAGTTAAACTAAACACACAATTCCTCCCCAGAATGTGGGTTTGAAGTGTACACACCAATTCTCCCCGATTTGTGCAGTGGAAGTGTACACACATTTCTCCTCGGTTTGTTCAGTGAAAGTGTACACACATTTCTCCCCTTTTTGTAGGTTTAATGCGTAATTTTTTTTTCAAGTTAACAGAAAAAAAAAGTTACAACTGTATTGAACACATATTAATATACTTTCTAAAACAAAAATTAAGTCTCCAACATGTGTGTAAATGTGTGTAAATCAGCCTCCCCGCAATGTATGTTCATTTCTCACCTCCCCGTATGCTACCTTGTTCCAGTATGTGTGTGTGTGTGTGTGTGTGTGTGTGTGTGTGTGTGTGTATGTGTGTATGTCTGTGAACACGATAACTCCATTCCTAATTAACCGATTGACTTGAAATTTGAAACTTAAGGTCCTTATACCATGAGGTCCCGACAATAAGAAATTCAATAAAATTCAATTCAAGATGGCGGAAAAAATGGCGGATAATTACTAAAAAACCATGTTTTTCACGTTTTTCTCGAAAATGGCTCTAACGATTTTCTTCAAATTTATACCATGGATAGCTATTTATAAGCCCTATCAACTGAAATGAGTCTCATTTCAGGGAAAATTTCAGGAGCTCCGTAATATTATTGAGAAAAATGGCGGATAATGACTAAAAAACCATGTTTTTCACGGATTTTCTTGAATTTTATACCATAGATAGCTATTCATAAGCCCTATCAACTGGCATGAGTCTCATTTCTGGGAAAATTTCAGGAGCTCCGTAATATTCTTGAGAAAAATGGCGGATAATGACTAAAAAGCCATGTTTTTCACGGTTTTATCGAAAACGGCTCTAACGATTTTCTTCAAATTTATACCATGGATAGCTATTTATAAGCCCTATTAACTGACATGAGTTACATTTCTGTGAAAATTGCAGGAGCTCCGTAATATTCTTGAGAAAAATGACAGTTACTAAAAAACCATGTTTTTCACGATTTTCTCAAAAACGTCTCTAACGATTTTTTTCAAATCCATACCCTGTATAGTTATCTATTAGCTCTATCAACTGACATGAGTCTTTTTCCTGGGGTACTAATGGGGGTCCACCCAATCCTTGAGAAATGGACTTTGTAACCTCCTTCTCGTGCATGAGGTAGGTAGGAACACGGTTTTTACTTTTTCTTCTTCCATATACCGTGGGTAGGTAGAGCAGTTTATAAAAAGAACACAGTCATAGTCAATATATTTAATCTGTAGAACAGCTGTTTTGACGAATTTCAAAAAAAACATCGAATTTCACAATATTTACATAAAGGAAAAAGTACTCTGAAAACAATTGTATATATACATAATATACAGTAGTCTGATCGTAGTTGCAAATATGTTGCCGTCAATCGTCATTATGTTTTTCTCAATTATATTACAGAGCTCCTGCAATTTTCCCAGAATGAGACTCATGTTAGTTGATAGGGCTTATAAATAGCTATTCATGATATAAATTTGAAGAAAATCGTCAGAGCCGTTTTCGAGAAAACCGTGAAAAACATGGTTTTTTAGTAATTATCCGCCATTTTGTATTCAATTTTATTGTATTTCTTATTGTCGGATACTCATGGTATAAGGAACTCAAGTTTAAAATTTCAAGTCTATCAGTTGATTAGGAATGGAGTTATAGTGCTCACAGACATACACACACACACACACACACACACACACACACACACACACACACACACACACACACACACACACACACACACACACACACACACACACACACACACACACACACACACACACACACACACAGACCAACACCCAAAAAACATGTTTTTGGACTCAGGGGACCTTGAAACGTATAGAAAACTTGAAATTAGGGTACCTTAATTTTTTTTTTGAAAAGCAATACTTTCCTTACCTATGGTAGGTAATAGGGTAAGGTAAGTAATAAAATATTCTGATCCGGGGATTGCTGGGTAGCATACATTATGTTTATATAATAAATTGATGATAAATATTATGATCATTGCATTTATTTTAATGTTTTTTTTATAAAAGGTAATGTCCGTCAATGTTTCAAAAGGTGAAAGGATTGATTGGGAGTATGGCTTCTTTCTTCTAAATGCTAATATGCCGGTACCTATTATAATAGATGCTCTTATAACTTTATATTATTCAATTAATTATTAATTTTGATAATTATTTTATTTGCTAACACAGAGATCGTAACTATTAACAAACATTACAAACAAAAACGTTGACCACGCATGCGCAACTACTGGTTCGACCTTGCCAAGCTCGACCTCTGTTACACGCTCTTCTCGCGTTGCACTCTTGCTCCACCTGCAATCATCAATCGATCTGCTCGAGTGACGTTCGATTGCGGAGCAGAGCGAAAGTCTGTACGCACCTTTAGAAGGAGTGATTATTTTAAGGAAAGTGTGTATGACGCTGCAGAATACTGTAGTGAGGTCCACGTTGTAATGGCAGTGTACGATTGACAATACTGTTGCTGTCCTTTCCTATCATACAACAAAACAGATTGCGCTATCTCTCTCTCGCTTTGCAATGTTGTCAATTAGACATAATATTTTATTTTCACTTTTGACAGTGACTGTACAAAAGTAAACAAACAATTCTCAGCCGCCATTTTTTTTCTTCATTCTATCAAAATACTTGAGTACACAATTCGTATAATTGATTAAAAATGTATTTTTGGAACAATTGAATAATTTTTAGACATTACTATATGAGAAACACAAATTAAAATACCTGAAATGACATTTTAAAAGTTGATAGCTAACCATCCTAGACTTTATCCATGCTTCAGTTAGGCTACACATTTAGGTTAGACCTACACTCGTACCGGTATAAATAATAATTGAAAGGTTATTTCAGAATTATTACCAATGGAATTACTTATTTTAAAAAGGATTTCTATTTTTCTATAATCTTTGAAAGAAATTGGAATAGAATACCTACCAAATAACTTAATTTCAGTTGTTTTGAAATTCAGATTCACAGCTTTTTAAATTAGCCGCCATTTCAGGCTTATAAATCTGATCTCAGTTATGAAAGCAAAGTTTAGAATCAAATTATGAGAAAATATATATTCTTGATTAATTTGACATCAAATTGATTATTTTATCAAGTGAATGATAATTATTATTAGATTAAATTTAATGGGATGGATTGAGTAACAGCTGTGTACACTCAGTGGCAAAATGGAGAAACTTGACAACGTTTTTCTCCTATCTTTCTTCACTGCCATTATAACGTGGACCTCACTATAGATTAGAGTAATAAAAACAATATAAGAATCTTTTTATTTGAAAACTTGAAAAAATAAAAGGTTGCTTCAAGATTTTATATTGTTTTTATTTATTTAAAAAGTAGTCCAATTGTGTCTTCACTGCCATTATAACGTGGATCTAACTATAGATTCCAGTAATAAAAACAATATAAGAATCTCATTGTTTGAAAACTTAAAAAAATAAAAGGTTGCTTCAAGATTTTTATTTATTTAAAAAGTAGTAGTGAATGGTGAATGGAGTGTTTTTAGATTAGAGTAGCCTACGTACCGATTTCGTACTCCTGCATACAAAATAGTCCTCCTTTTTTTTATCCAGAAATGTACAATAATGAATATTTTTAAAATATGTATTACTAGTGACCATAGGCATTTCATATAATCGGAAATAGGGATTCCAGTTATAATTAGTGGAATCGTCCCGTGAACAGCTTCAAATGAAAAAAAAACAATAATTTATTAGACTCATACAAATTGAAAAACCAATTTCTATGTAATTGATTGAGTACTTTATTTATGTAGATTACAATATATACTGTCTTATTATACACTTATATACAATAGCTTACAATACATAAAAATAAATTATAGATGAATTTACATAATATAGACTAAAAAAATAATTATTGAACTGTATAATTATGATATTATGGAAAAGCAATTTGTAATATAATAACTATAGATAATTATATTGTTAAGGATCTACATAAATTGGCGTTGCTTTGGACATATATCAATGTCCATTCTTCAGAAAGAAAATTAAAAATATCCTTCCCACTAACTCTCTACCAAAACGTTAATCTCATCAATAGAACTAAGGAATGTTTATAAATGGAAATATTGTAAAAGTTTTAATTAATATGAAGATTCAAGAGAAGAAACAGAAAACTAATAAAGTAAAATAAATATATAAGTAAGTAAGATCAAATCATTAATTATTAAATTGGAGTTGGCTGAAAGTGGATCAGGGTAATCAACTCTCAGTAATATACAGCAGTATGCAGTGGATAATGGAAATAACATTAGTTTATATTATATATATGAACTCCTCTATACCTATTGTGTATATATATACACACAATTTATTCTATGACAGGTTTATAGGTTTGTATTTGTGGGATGGGTGGGGGATGGTTGTCATGTGATCGTTCTAGGGCTGGACAGTTTCAGTCATTTGCTCCAAAAGATACTTTCTTAAAGTCAGGATGAAGCTCGCTCGGCTCTCAATGGACCTGATAGTAACGGGAAGTGAATTCCATGCTCGACAGGCACCAACTAGAAAGGATTTTGTGAAAATAGTAGTTCGATGATTGGGTATCCTTAAAATACTTTCTTCGGTTCTAGTATGTAGATGACAATAAGTCATATTCGGTTCTAGTAGATGAGAATAACATGTTTTATAACAAACAATTTGGATCCAGGAGGGGATTGTCAACTAAGTCTGCCATATTTGAAGTTGTATCAGATGTGTTGGATGCTCTGGATGGATCACGGAAGGCTTTAGGGCTTTTCTGCGATTTATCCAGGGTGTTTGATATGGTAGACCATGAGCTGTTGTTGAATAAGCTTGGATTCTATGGATTTGTTGGTAGTGCAGGAAAATTTTCCGTGTCCTATTTGGAAAATAGATATCAGTCAGTTAAATTAAGTAATGGGAGTTTACTGGTATTTTCAGCATGGGAAAGAGTAAAGCAAGGTGTGCCACAGGGCTCTGTGCTTGGACCGACTCTTTTCAATTTATTTATAAACGACCTGCCAAATTATGTAGATGGCAAGCTCATTTTATATGCTGACAATACAACGGTTCTGGTTACTGGTAAGGATGATAGCGAAGTTATGATTAGGGCTGAAACGGCTATGCATCAACTCAACAATTGGTTTGGTCATAATGCATTGGAGTTGAATATGACTGAATCCAACTATATCAGGTTTGCCGTGACGGGACATCATGCTGAACCATCAAACCTGAATGCTTCAAATGGGAAGGAGTGCTTGTCTGTTGAAGTGACTAGTTTCCTTGGAGTGGAATTGCAAAAAAATATGAAATGGGATAAACACTTGGAAAAACTTATAAAACAGCTCTATCATGCACTTTTTGCACTGAGAACTGTGAGGACTGCATCCACTATAAAGACAGCTCAGAAGGTGTATCATGGATATTTTTTAGCCCTAATACGGTACAGCATCTTTTTTTGGGGGAATAGTAAAAAAAAATTATATAAAATATTTAAGATGCAAAAGAAAGCTGTTCGTGTTTTGGAGGGCTTGCGGCCATCTAATTCATGTAGGCCCATTTTTAGAAAATACAGGTTTCTCACGGTCCCAGCATTGCACTTCCTTGAGACTGTAAATTTTGTCTTCAGAAATTCAGAGAGATTTGAAGGAAATGTAGTTTGCCATGGCTATAGCACAAGAGCAAAGAGTTCAGCTGTATATCAGTACCCCGCTCACAGACTGACACTTTTGGAAAAAGGACCATATTATTCGGGACTGAAGCTCTTCAATTGTCTACCTGAAAGAATACGGTCATGTAGTAGTCATAGGCTTTTCTTGTCTTCAATTACTAATGTACTTGTAGAAGCGTGTCCCTATACAATGGAGGAATGTTGTGGTGCCTTCATACTCTGAGTTTATACAGATGCATACACTTTGCATAGAAAAATGTTCATGACATGTTACATGCCACTTGAGCTCTGCTCAGATTTGTGGCTTCACGTAACAAATGACAATAATAATAATAATATGTGAAGCATCTATCCTCCTTCCTTCAGAGACGAATTTGAAATCATTTTCAAAATAGTTCGGATTACCGTATTTTGATATATCTCTAACAAGCTTGACTATTCGAAAAAGCCTTTGATCGGGAAGCTTTAATGTTGAACTAGCAATGTGGGCTGGGGTGATTATGATCATGGCGTTGGAGAGAGTAGACGAAACGTAGACAATAATTTTGGCAACGCTGCAGTTTATCATTCAGAGTGACTTTCATATCGTTAAGAACAGAATTACAATACATTAGATGTGGGAAGATGAGAGATTGAACTATAATAAGTATGTAATAAGTATCTATATAAGAATGTAATAAGAGAGAGAAGGATTGTTCGTTTGTTCGCATCAAAACATAAGGTAGAGTATTTGACCAAAAACTTTTATTGAAAGTTACAGTATTATATCTACAACAGTCTCCAACTTATTGAGGGGTTCCCATACATATGACTCGTCCTGTATAATAAGAGAGAGTAGGGTTATGTTTGTTCGCATCAAAACATGTCAACTTGTGGATTACATACCGGAAAAACGGGAATGATTTAGATCTCCAAATTTTGCACATAGATTCTAAAAATATCAATCTCGTCCACCTTGAAGCCCCAATTTCAATTTTCCTTCTAGATTTTTCAGAATTAACGTTCAAATTTGTTCCAATGTCCCAACCTGGGCAAGGGATGTCTTAAACTTACTAACTGAACTGAAAATTTTAATTGAACTGAAATTGTAATAGAATGTGCACCATGTGAACTGCTCTGCTCTGCTCGAAACCGCTTGTTTGACTGAAGACATGATTGTGTACGCTTTCATGCCTGCTCGATATACTAGCCGCCCGGCAACCGAGCGACAACCGAGCGGTTGGAGACTACAACCGCCGCGATTCGCCGGCGACTACTAAAACCGAGCGATGTATGTGTACGGCACCATGTGTTTCCCTATACCTGGCAACCGCTCGGTTGGTGAACCGCGCGACAACCGAGCGTAAATCGCTGTCATGTGAACACTGGATACACACGAGGGGTTTTCTGCATTTTCATAATGGCAAGGAAAGTTGTGTGAGTGCGCCACACCAGATTTTTTAGTGTAAAAATATTGAATGATTCCCATGTGGGCACGCCTGCATTAACTGACACTGGGGTTCAACTCCCACTTACGTGACTTAGGTCGAGAAGAGACTCGACTCTAGTCGATAGCATATTGTGTTTTCAAATGGTGACACTCAGACCAGTCGATTCTAGTCTCCGCGACGTCACCATTTGAAAACACAATATGCAATAGACTAGAGTCGAGTCTCTTCTCGACCTAAGTCGCGTAAGTGGGAGTTGAACCCAAGTGTAAGTTGATGCAGGCGTGTCCACATGGGAATCATTCAATATTTTTACACTAAAAAATCTGGTGTGGCGCACTCACACAACTTTCCTTGCCATTATGAGAATGCAGAAAACCCCTCGTGTGTAAGGCTACCTGACTTGCGTAGGGCTAGCTTCACACGCATTCGGTTTCATTCGCTTCGTTACCGAAAACGAATGAGGCTTTCATACATGTAACGTTTTAATTCGTACAGTTCTAAATAGGTATTTTCTTCTCAAACATAGCTGTGTTTGGATTTTCACAGTTCTTGCTGGTATATTTAAATATGACAGCTGGTGTTAAATTGTAAGATGTTATTTCTTGAACAACAAAATTTCAAAGTTGATTGAAAATTGTGAATTATTTGAACAGTTTCTTTTTGATTATGTTGATTTTGGATGTTCAGAGAAATTATTTTTTCAAATTGAAAATTTGTTCCTTGTTTTAACACATGGTATATAAACTTAATCTCTTCTCTCCATTGATGGAATCATGTAATATTCGTGGATAAAAAAATTTCTCCCTGTGTTTTGATTTATATATTTCATATTTTTTTAGCAAACTATTCATTGAGTAAAAAATGTTCCTGTTAACTAACAAAAATGAATTGACCATATGATTTTGACTTGGAAAATTTTGAAACAGAAAATAACGATATCAGTTCAAAATAAAAACAAAAAAGGCAAGCCTGTGTAAAAGACTTTGTTTTTTCCTGTTTCCCTAGCAACGAATTCGAATATGATAAAACCTATTCGTGTCGAGGGGGCGTTCGGTGCTATGTGGTTGCTATTCGGTACCGAATTCAAACCGAATCATCGTTTCACACTAATCGGAATTTGCCGGGTCTACACGACAACAATATTTGCGCAAACTTGACTCAAAGCCAAGTTTGCTCAAACCACTGTTCACACAACACCAACTTTAACACAGACCTGTATTATTAACTAAACCATAAATAAACTAAACCATATAAATTCTATACGAAGTCTTTGAAGTGTTTATGAACTTGAGATGAATAGTAACTCAAGCCTCCTCCTCCTCCTTCAAGACTTCCTCCTCCACCTCCTCAATCCCACAACACTCCTCCTCTTCAACCCTCCTCATCCTCTTCCTTCTCCACCTCCTCAAACCTCCTCCTCCTCCTCAACCCTCCACCACCTCCTCAACCATCCAACCCTCCACCTCCTCCTCACCCTATTCCCCCACCTCCTCCTCCTTCTCTCCCTCCTACTCCTCCACCACGACCTCATCCTCCACCTCCTCAACCCCTCCAACTCTCCTCCTACTGATCCTCATCCTCACCCACCTACTCCTCCTTCTCCTCAACCTACTCCTCCTCCATCTCTTCCTCACCCTACTCTTCCTCCTCCTCAACTCCTCCACCTTCTCCTTCTCCTCCTCCTCCTCCCACTTCTCCTCCTCATCAATAACAATAATCAAAAATACTGCTTATCAAGTGGAGAGTGAATAACTATATCTATTAGATTACTATAGAGTAAATAAGATAATACTATTATCCATTAGAACATTTTCCTTGTTTTTGAGTATTTTTGAGAATTGACCTCGCACATATTTAATTTGAGGGTGCAGAATCCGAATCTGGAATAGCGAATTCTCTATCTTCATTTTAAAGCGATTTAGGTTTTGATGGATAGATGGGACATAATCATTTTCTAGAAAAATTGACGCAAACCTGGCTGAGATTGATCGAAGAAACCACAAAACTTCAAACCTCAGAAATTTACAACGATCTCCCGTCTACACGACGCAAACTTAGCGCAAACCTGGCAGGTTTGCGCAAATATCGTTGTCGTGTGAACCGGGCATTGGACGGTACTCACACAACAATATCCGTGGAAGTTCCAACTGTTGTAACCGGACGAGCTCCTAGAAGAACATTATAGAATTTCCTACTAGCAGGAAATATGTACGGTTGTATCTTGTAATTATATTCATCAAAGCTCGTGATCGACATCATATTATAAGTCACCTCCTTTAGACCTGGTTGCTTTTTCCCACTAAAATGTCCAATTCTCCAGAATACATCTTCAACGTTCACCTCAACCAAGCGCCATCTTGAAAAAATCAGATTCAAAGGATTGAATTTATTGTCAAAAATTGTACAAAACAATCATTAGAGTACAGGGCGCCATTTCGGGGGGCAGCCCCCCCCCAAGGATCAGATAAATATTGAAAATACGTGTCCATCTACACGAATCCTTAGTATCTCATACTGATTTAATACTTTTTTGCCACACTGCACAGAAAGCAGCTGTTTTCCAGTCCCTACGTAGATCTGGAAGACATTGTTTACAGACGACTCTCGTCTGACGTCAGAACAGGTTTTGAGTATCCTTTCCAGCCGCTAACATGGAACTAAGAAAGGTGATCAAAAAAACAGCTGATCAAATTTTTTCATTATTTGTGTTTATTATTCAATAATTAAAACATTTATAATAATATCATCTTATTGTCATTTGAAAGAATAAAAAAGTATAAACTCAACGTCCCACATAATTGAACATAATCTTTTAGGTTACTTGGACAAATCAGAATGGAAAATAAAAATACTTGGACAATTTATAGATATTCAGATTTGCTAGAGCTATCACCATCCTTCCACTTCTGCATTCGGAAGTGCTTAGTAAACAACTATTCTCATAAATATAATATTGTTTATTTTTGTGTGTGGCGAAAAATAGCGTTCGCACCATGATCAAAAATGTTTTTCCAGCTCTCAATCTTCACTAGTCCTCGGACTACGGCCTCGGACTTGAAAACCGCTTTCGAGCCGGAAAAGTCTAATTTTCGGCCCTAGGTGCGGAATATACTATTTTCAAACAGTAGTATGATTCCTTCTACAGTATCAACAATGTATAGAGAGGTCCACATTATAATGGCAGTGTACGATTGACAATACTGTTGCTGTCCTTTTCTATCTATCATACAACAAAACATATAGCACTATCTTCTCTCCCTTTGCAATGTTGTCTATTTGCTATTTGCCAGAATATTTTATTTTCACTTTTGACAGTGAATGTACAAATTAATGTAAACAATTCATTATCAGTCACAATTTTTTTCTTCATTCTATCAAAATACTTGAGTACACAAGTCATATAATTGATTTAACATGTATTTTTGAAACAATGAAATAATATTTTCCTACAGTTAGGTACCTTGAAAAGTGAACATTCCTGCACTGATTACAGAACGCAAAGAATTGCTTATCTGCTCCGGTGCGTGAAGTATTACTTTGCGTATTATCTTGCAGCCATCCCAATTAGCTGTTGACATTGTTGACGTATATTTTGAATGCGAATTTGTTCTATCTATATTTTTTCTGATTTTCAAATAAATAAAAATGAGAACTAATTAAATTATACATTTTTAATATTATTAATTATTCATTATTTCAAATAATATTTTTTTCATTCATGAATTGATTGGTTTAAAAATTATTTAGAAATTAAGATTCACACAAAATTATTCGAATTTTCAAATTGATTGGATTAATTCAATTTTTAATTTGAATAAATTATTGATTATTAATTTTAATTTTCAATTGGATTATCAAGTTCAAAATAAATCAAAGTTGTTATTAATAACAAAACTATACAGACAAACATTTGATGGATTTCAGCCATCATTTTACCCATAATTATTCACTTTTCATATTCAATGGTGACTGTAGGAAAAATTTAATGTGAAATACGTGTGCAAAGTTCCTCTGCTGCACTCAAGAAGCCATTTCGTCCTCTCCTACGGCTCTGGCGTAAACGTTTCTTTCGGTGCAGCAAACTGTAACTTTGCGCACTAGTTGCACAAATAACTATTAAACATTACCGTATGAAAAACACAAATTGGAATACCTGAAATGACATTTTAAAAGCTGATAACTAACCATCCCAGACTTCATCCATGCTTCAGTTAGCCTACACAAGTAGGTTAGACCCAACGTTAGTAGACATATTATAGACGTCTGTCTATTAACTTTGGGTTAGACCTACTCCTACCGGTATCAATAATATTGAAAAGTTATTTCAGAATTAATCCATTGAAATTACTTATTTTCAAATAGGATTACTATTTTTCTATTATTTTTAAAAGAAATTGGAATAGAATGCCTACCAAATAAATTACTTTCTGTTGTTTTGAAATTCAGATTGTTGTATCACATCTTTTTAAATTAGCCGCCATTGCAGTTTTGTATAAGAATGAGAATCTCATCTCAGTTATGAAAGCAAATTTTTGAATCAAATTATGGAAAAAAATATTTTCTTCATTAAGTAATTTAACATTCAATTGATTATTTTATCAAGGAAATGATAATTATTATAAGATTAAATTTAATGGGATGAATTGAGTAACAGCTGTGTACAGTCATTGGCAAAATGAAGAGACTTGGCAACGTTTCTCTTCTATCATTCTTCACTGCCATTAAGTTATAACGTGGACCTCACTATAGCAGAACTGCCTTGAAAAAATGGGTACGGAGTAATAAAGAATATATTCTTCTCTGTGGTATAGTTGAAGCTTAAATATAGAATGGGTAAAATAATTATTGATCAGGTCACAATAAGTAAGTTATTGCATAGATTTCAACGTGAGAATTAACAAGTTGCAAGATGCCACAGTGAAAGCGAAAGAAAGGGCACTATCAGACAATCAAAAATGTATGTAAAGAGTTGGTGAGAGTTATGGGGACAGCTTAATGTTTCTTTAGCTTTCTAACTGGAAGTTATTCTCCAATTAGAATATGATCCTCAATAAAATTGTTGAAATTGTCATTGTAGAAGAAAAATGTAACTTTTTTCCATTCAGTGTAACTTGTTTCAGTGTAGTCCTACTTTAGAGTCTCTCTGTAGGCCTATATTTTTAATAAATATTTCATGATTTATCAACTAATGTTGTAAATATGTTTGTATTGATACTTCAACCAAATTTGTATAAAACTGAAAAAAATGAAGTATATAATAATATCTTCGAATGTAACATTAATGGGGAAAAACCTAGGACCCTCTATCCTTTGGGGGTATTCCTTCACCACCCTCTTACCTCTTGGTTTTTGCCCCCCCCCTTCACCACGCAGTTTGGTGAAAGTGAAATGGCGCCACTGGTATGAAATATAGCCTACAATGGGCCATATGAACAAGTAGTTCTATGAACAGTAGACCTCCCGCTCAGTAAGTTACATTGACCTGTTGTTTTGTCATAAATTAATAAATAACTTATCAATTTAAAATGTCTAGAAAGAATCCTAAATAAACATAGAGCTTTCTGTCCTATCGTACCGTGAGTGTGAGCGCTGTTAACAGGTCTGGCTGCAACTGTCTACAACGTTGATGGAAAGATACATTTTCAAGATGTTCGATGTCTTTGAGCGGGTAGTATTATAGTCCACTGGACAGCTGATTTATGATGAATAATTCTATAGTCTGATTTTTACTCTAATATTGGCGTATGAAGGAGGCTCCTTTTTCCTTTTATTGACCGAGTGAAGTGAGGTCTAAGATTCAAGTCGACGGTTTGGCATTTCTCTTAATGTTTTAATGTTTAAATGTTGCGCATTTACGGCGAAACGCGGTATAGATTTTCATGAATTTTGACAGATATGTTCCTTTTTTAATTGCGCTTCGACGTATACAAGGTTTTTGGAAATTTTTCAAGGATAATATAAAAGGAAAAAGGAGCCTCCTTCATTTGCCAACATAAGAGTAAAAATCAGACTATAGAATTATTCATCATAAATCAGCTGACAAGTGATTTCAAAAGATGGATGTCCAGAGAAGATATATTTCAGAGGCCGTGGCACTGGACACCCATCTTCTGGAACCAGGTTTATTGCGTGCAGTTTCTGTGTCTTTACATGACAATGTTTTCATCAAGAACAGAAAAAATTATCCAGAATTGTAGAAAACTAAATGCAATTAAGAAGAAAGAACTTCACGATAAAATTGAAGGTAAGAGACATTGTAATACATACATTTTGTTCCACAAACCTTTCTTGAATAGAAGTCATTTGGAGATTTAGGCCTAACCTCAATTTTTCATTAGATGTAGGCCCAAACATAGTAAAATTTGTATTAATTTTTATAATTATCCATCACATATCAATTCATTGTTAATTTGATGTTTAGTTTTCGGTGGTTGATTATCCAAGGGGAATGAAATAACTTAATTTGAGATATGCTTGAGTTTTTATTGGTAAATTAATCATTAGTGATTAACATGAAAGTGATCACAAAAGTTTTGGTATCTTCTTTCCATTACTACCACGGAATTTCCATAATTCTGTTGTTTTAGCTAGGCTTTATTCCATAATTCATTGCAAATGAAGGGTCTGATTTCTAATGTAACATATTCACAAAATCATCTTACTTATATGAGAGTGTTCTGATGAAACTCCTTGCTTCCTGACCAATTGAAAGTCAGTCAAGAAATTACATAATATTATTTTCATGTGAACTGATGTCATGTTTCCAATTATTCAATACGATAGTAGTAATATTTTTTTCTCAATTTCTGTTTCAGATGATGGAATCTCTCTGTCTTCATTATTGAAGCATAGTAAAACAAAGGAAGCGGTGGAAGCAGAACATCATACTAACAATGTGAGTTCTTCTGATAGTTATGTTGTGGTTGCTACTGGGAGTACTAATCAAGATGTAGCAAATATTGAAGATCCATTGCTAATGGAATCACATCTTGGGAATAATACTACTAATATTACTACTGGAAGTAATGAGGAAAATCATTCTGATATTGATGATAATTTTCTTATTGAATCGCTTCTTAAGAATGAACATTATCCCTCAGGAACTGTGCTAGAAGATGGCATATTTTATTTTGAGAATGGTAGCTCAGAAAACGGTGCGTCCTTTATTGTTGGTGAAAAAGAAATTGGATCTGCTGTTATTTTTGAAAAGCATTGTGATAACTCCATTATACATGAAGTAGACATTCCAATTGACATTCCATCTACAGAGAACAATGTTAATGTGAGCGCCGTTCCATTGTGCTACTCCAACGATGATTCTAATCTACCTAGATCTTCTAATGAAATGGAAGATGCGGCCTTTATTGTTGGTGAAGAAGAAATTGGATCTGCTGTTATTTTTGAAAAGCATTGTGATAACTCCATTATACATGAAGTAGACATTCCAATTGACATTCCATCTACAGAGAACAATGTTAATGTGAGCACCGTTCCATTGTGCTACTCCAATGATGATTCTTATCTACCTAGATCATCTAATGAAATGGAAGATGATTCAGCCACTGTGAATATTGAAAGAGGCTCTGATCAGAGTCTTAATACTGAATCAACTGAGAGTGTAACACAAAAAACAAGAAAACGTAAAGCACGACCAGATTTGTGGAAAAAAAATATTTCAAAAAAGAAGAGACTTAATGGTAAAGAATATAAGAGCAGGTCAGGGAAGACAGTAAGTGAGAAGAAGCTTGGACCTCCGTGCAACTGCAGAATGAAATGTAATTTACAGATTTCAGAAGATGACAGATTGAAAATTCATAAAAAATTCTGGTCAACTGAAATGTCATGGGAACATAAAAAACAATTCATTGCTATGTGTATAGTACAAAAGGGTTTACAGAGAAACAGGCCAAGAAATAATAATCAAGAAGGTAGAAGAAAATTCTCATATGAATATTTTTTTGTTATTAATGGTTGTAATGTTCCTGTGTGTAAAGTTATGTTCAAAAATACTTTATCAGTTACAGAGAAATTCGTTCAAAGCATTCAATTGCAGAAAACTTCAAATGATGGTGGAATCATTATGCAGAGCAGAAGGTCAGGTGGTTACAATAAATTATCAGAAGAAGAGAAATACAGAATAAGAAGTCACATTGAAAGTTTCCCATGCTACCAGAGTCATTATTCAAGATCTTGCACAGAGAAAAAATATTTAGGTCCGGAGTTGAATGTGGCAAAAATGTATAGATTATACAAAACCCTATGTCAAGAACAAAATGTCAAATTTTCATCTGAGTCTATGTATCGCCAGATCTTCGATTATGAATACAACCTTGGTTTCCATAAGCCATATGTTGACACATGTGACACCTGCGACAGTCTAGAACTACAAATAAGATCTTCTGATGAGGCAAACGAGAAAGAAACTTTGAAGAAATCTCTTGAAGACCATCATGAAGAAGCTGACTTCCGTTATAGCTTGAAAAAAAGTGATAAATTATCATCTCAGACCCCTGAGTCTAAGAAAATAGTGTTGACAGTAGATTTGCAAAAATGCCTTGCTACACCATGTCTTACCAATAGTCAAGCGTTCTATCACAGAAAATTGTGGACACTCAACTTCACAATACATGATGTCACTAACAATAAGTCTCACTGCATGATTTGGAATGAGACAATTGCAGGAAGGGGTGGCCAAGAAATGGCATCATGCTTATTACACTGGGCTGAAGAAAACTTGAATCCACAGACTGAAGAATTGGTTATCTGGTCAGATAATTGTGCTGGTCAAAATCGTAATTTTATCATCGTGAATTCATACTCATATCTCCTCCATAACTTTCCACACCTAAGAACCATTACTCACAAATATTTACTACGAGGTCATACACATATGGAGGTCGACAACATTCATTCAATCATTGAGAGAAAAATCAAACTGACTCCAACAATGAAAATACACACACCACGAGACTGGGCTGTTTTCATTTCATTCTGTAAAGATTCAAATCCTTTTTGTGTACACGAAATGAATTTGGAGGATTTCCTCGATTTTTCGAATCTTCATACAGGCAGCCAATCTCCTTTTGTAGTAAGAAAAAAAAACGTGGACAATGAACCAGTTCTGATTTCAAAGATGTCATGTATTCAAGTGAGAAAAGATGAGATTGGGTGCTTATTTTATAAAAATTCTTTCAAAGATAATGAATTCAAAAAGGTAGACTTAAGGAGAAAGAGAAGACAACAACTTCAATTCCCAAAAATGTCACCAATCAGGACAGATTTGAAGCCGATCAGTGTTCCTAAGTACAGAGACCTCCAAACACTATTGAAATGGGTTGATCCATCAGCTCATGTGTTTTATAAAAATCTACCATCAACCGCAGATGTAGATGAATATCCAACCTTGGATATTCCTGAAGAAGACTGTGCCAATTAGCAAAGAATGAATATAAATATACATAATTATACTAATATTTTTTCTCAGTAATTCTACCTAAAAATTTTCTTATGTCATGTTTGTTCTGATTTCAATAAAAAAAAATGTTAATAAAGAGTGAGAGTTTTTTTTTGGACTTCCATCTTCAGTGTCACAGAAAATCATAATCTAAAGATGGAAGTCAGTGTTAGGGATAGAAAACTTTGTCAGAATTATTAATTTAATCAAAATACTAGTAAAATAAAGCAACAATTTTGACAAAAAATGTTAAAGGTTTCAAATAATCAATCAAGTAGTACAATTACTTCTATTTCAATACTAGTAAATGCATCGAGTCATACTTGGATGCAACACTTTTTGCTCTACTGGAAAAGTGCTAAAACGGACTTCTATCTTATGTGCATCCAGCCACAGATATTAGGTGGCCATTCCTACAAAACTAAGTGAATATTTGATTGCCTGATTCGGTTGATAAGACGCCATTTTACCTCAATTTCATTATAGATTAGTATCAGTAGATAGTATGATGAGAGAGCTAGAGCACTTATGGATTGGCTGATATGCTTTTTTTCAAAGCATTAAAATTAACTCATTTTTACTAATTTTCGATAAAATTCATTACATTCTAAGAGAAAATATCATTTTTTCAATGAATTATTCATAAATAACTCAAAATTTCATAATCAAAAATAAGACAAAAAAATCACTGTTAAGTATCAGAAAAATTTTTTGGATTGACTTATTTTTCAACAAAAATTGGAAAATATCATTCAATTTAATTTATTAAATAGATCAAGAAAATTGAATTTTACTTGGAGACTAAAAGTCTCCATTTAGAAATTAGAAATTAGAAATTAATTTTTAATTTTTTTTTTTAATTTTTTCTTAGAATTTTAAATTTTAAAAAATTATGAAAATTCTCTCATTTCTAATATAGGATATTTATCATCATCTAAACCTAATAAAACTAATTTTATTTTAATTTTATTTAATTCTTTAATAGATTTTCATCAAACATTTCTAAATACTTTTTTGGTAAATATGTTATAAATTCTTCCAATTCAACTGACATGAGACATCCATTTTTTGTTTTGATTTTTCTAATATTTAAAATTTCATATTCTTTATTAATTTCTCACTCTTTTATTTTTTAGTTATCTTAATTTTTCCATAATTATTGAATTGTTTTATTAATGAAGACATTTTTATATTTCTATTTATATGGAAAAATTTTTAAGATATTTTATATTTTTATAAATCATTAAATTGAATGTTTTAATTTGTTCCATTTATTAAAAAATTTATTTAATAAAAAAACATACATCCATCATCTTAAAAATTGAAGTAGCAAATTAATTTACATTATTCAAATAATATTCTCAAGATTTATCATTTTTAAAGAATATTTATCAAGAAATTATAACAGAATAATTTTTTCAAATACCTTAAATTTTTCTCTTATAAATAGTAATTGAAAATCATGAGTGATCGAAATAAAATCTATTGTAAAATTTGTGATGTTAATTTTACAAATAATTCTAATTTTAATATACATTTTAAATCTAAAAAGCATCAAGTTAATTCATCTATAAAATATAAAAAATTCTTAGAATTAAAGAAATGGGCTGAAATGAATCATATTCATGATTATGATAGATTAAATGAAAAAGCATTATTAAAAATTAAAGAGGATTTTAAAATCAATGAAGATAATTATCAAATATTAAATTTTGAAAAACTTAAAGATATCGGAAAGAAATATGATGTTAATAATTTAAATAATTTAAGTAGAGAACAACCAATTAATAGATTGGGAAAAATTAAAAAATATCCAAAACTTTAAGGTTAAGAAATATAAAATATATTAAAAAATTAGCTGAAGAAAATAATATTAAAACAAATAATCAATCAAAGGAATATTTGATAAAAGAATTAGCTAAAAATATAATGAATCATCGAATAATTATATAGTGGATATTAAAAATATAAATTCTAAGAATGATTTATTCAATAAATATACACTTAAAGTTTCTCCTGAAAGTAATAATATTAAAAATTATTTAGAAATTTGTAGAAAAGATTTAACATCAATAATTGAAGAAAAATTTAAAACTCATAAAAGTATGAAAGGTCAATTGAATCTAGGTTGCACTTATGAAAGAAATTCTCCAACAGATAATACAATTCAAAAAATCATAAAATTTTTTCCAGTAATAACAGATCATATTTTAGATATAAATGAATTTATTGATAAACAATTTGAGAAAACTATTTCAAGAGAATCACAACATCAACCTAATGCAGGATCTGGATGGTCATTAGTTAGTTGTGATAAATTAATTTTAAAATTAAATAAAAACAATTCATTAAATGCAGGATCATATATTGATTTACCAGAAAAAATAAAAAATAAAAAAGCATGTATTAATTTTAAAAATAAAGATAATTATTGTTTTATTTATTCAATTAGATGTGCAATAGATATTTTCAATGAGAATAAATCAGAAGATCCACATAGAACTAAACAATATGAAAAATATATATATGATGATATTTTTAGTGAATTAGAATTTCCATTATCATTAAAAGATATTAAACTATTTGAAAAAAGGACTTTTAAAAAATATAATGATCATCCTAGAATTTCAATCAATATTTATACAATTGATACTAATAATGAAAACATAATACCATTACAAATTTCTGAAATTCATGATTCTGAATTAGAAGTTAATTTATTATATTTTAAAAAAGATAACAATTCTCATTATTGTCTAATAACTGATATGAGTAGATTAGTAAGTAAACAAATATCAAACCATAATGGTAATATTTTTGTTTGTAGAAGATGTTTATCACATTTTCATTCAGAATATAAATTGGATGAACATTTAGAAATTTGTAAAAACTTTAAAGCAGTTAAACCTATTATGCCAAAAGAAGGATCAACAGTTTATTTTGAAAATTATAATAAAAAAATTGAACATCCATTTGTAATTTATTTAGATTTTGAAAGTATATTACAAAAAATTGATCATTGTAAAAATAATCCAAATAATTCTTCTACAACTAAAATTCAAAAACATATTCCATATTGTTTAACAATTTATTAGTTAATAGAGCAAAAAATATATTTTATAAACCAATTTGTTATAGAGCTAAAAATGAAGATGAATTAGAAAAAAATCCAGAATATTTATTTGAAAATTTAGAAAAAATTGCTAAAAAAATAGCATACAAATATAATTCTGAAAATCAAATTCCAATGGAATTAACTAAATATGAAGAGATAAAATTTCAAAAAACTAAAATTTGTCATATTTTTTGTGAAAAACCTTTTAATGATGATATAAATTATGTAAAAGTAAGAGATCACTGCCATTTAAGTGGAAAGTATATAGGTGCAGCTCATTCAATTTGTAATTTGAATTTTAAACTTCCACAAACTATACCTATTTATTGTCATAATATGAGTGGATATGATACTCATTTATATATAAGAGAGTTATCTAAAAAATATAAAAAGGTAGATCTTATAGCTAATACTGATGAAAAATATATTAATTATTCAGTCAAATCAGGATATTGTTATGAATTTGGTGGAGATAATAAACCAAGAAGAAATATAAAATTTTCATTTGTTGATACATTCAGATTTATGGCTTCATCAATTGAAAAATTAGCAAAATCACTAAAAAAAGAAGATTGTAAACATATAAATAATTTTATAAAAAATGGAAAAGTTTTAAATGAGATTATTAAAAGAGAAGATAATGATGGAGATCAAATTTTTAATATTTTGAGTGGTAAAGGAATATTTCCATATGAGTTTATTGATGATTTTGAAAAATTAGAATATAATAAAATTTTAGAACAAGATAAGTTTTATAGTTGTTTAAATCATGAAGGAATAAATACAAAAGATTATTTACATTATAAAATTGTATGGAATAAATTAAAAAATAAAAATTTAGGAAATTATTCTGATTTATATAATATACAAGATGTATTATTATTAGCTGATATATTTGAAAATTTTAGAGATTGTTGTATGAATAATTATAAATTAGATCCTGCTCATTATCTAACAGCTCCATCATTAGCATGGGATGCAATGTTAAAACTTACAAAAATAGAACTAGATTTAATACATGATTATAACATGTATTTAATGATTGAAAAATGAATTAGAGATGGTATTTCACAATGTATAACTAGATATTCTAAAGCAAATAATAAATATATAAAAAATTATAATCCAAATAAAAAACAAAATTATTTATTCTATATCAATGCAAACAATTCATATGGTTGGGTCTTATCACAAGAATTACCATATAAAGATTTACAATTTATGAATTCAGATATCAGAAATTTAGATGAATGGGAAGATATAATTGAAAATTATGATGAAAATGATGATGATGTTGGATATATTTTTGAAGTAGATTTAAAATATCCAGAAAAATTGCATAATAATCATAAAGATTTACCTCTAGCTCCTGAACATTATAAAAAAAGATTATGCACAACTCTTTATGATAAAAATAATTATGTTGTTCACATTAGAAATTTGAAATATTATTTAGAGAAAGGTATGATTTTAGAAAATATTAATAGAGTTATAGAATTTAAACAAAGTAATTATATGGAAGAATATATAAATTTTAATACAAATATGAGAGCTAAAAGTAAAAGTGATTTTGAAAAGGACTTTCATAAACTTATGTGTAACAGTGTATTGGAAAGACGATGGAGAATGTAAGAAATAGATCAGAAATAAAATTAGGTGATGAAGAATCGTCATACAAATTTTCTAAAAAATCTAATTTAAAGGATTCAAAATATTGATGATGATTGTATTGCTACACATTTTCATAAACAGAAGGTTAAATTTGATAAACCAATTATATTGGATTTTCAGTTTTAGATTTATCTAAACTATTAATGTATCAATTTTATTATGATAAAATTAAAAAATATGATCCAGATGCTAATTTATTATACATGGATATAGATAGTTTCTTTTTAGAAATGAGTAAAGATCCTTATGAAATAATAAAAAATGATCAAAAAGAATTTGATACAAGTGATTATGATAAGAATCATGAATGTTATAATGATGAAAATAAGAAATTAATTGGAAAATTTAAAGATGAATTGAATGGTATACCTTTAGAAGAGTTTTGTGGATTAAGATCTAAATGCTATAGTTATATGTTTTCAAATAATAAAAATGAAGTAAAATGTAAAGGTATTAAAAAATGTTTATTAATGAATAAAAATATAAAATTAGATGAATTAGATGAAAATACTAAAAATAGATGCATAAAAATGGAAAATTTTAAGAAATGTTTATTTGAAGATAAAGAAGAGTATAGAGAAATGAATTGTATTAGAAGTTATAAACATGAATTATACACAATAAGTTTGAATAAATTAGCTTTAAGTTCAAAAGATGAAAAAAGATACATATTAAAAGATAAAATAAATACTTTACCATGGGGTCATAAAAATATAAAATAATAAATAATTTTTGAAAAAAATTTGGAGGAATAAATTTTTAAAAAATAATTTTTTAATAAAATGATTTTTTTCAAAAAATTTGATATTTCATTCATCGGAATATATTAATGAAGAGCTATTTAAACCAAATCCTAATTTTCTTTTAGCCCACATTGTAGGAGCAATAATTAAATCCATAGCTCTTTCATTTAAAGTAGCATCTTTTGAAAATAAACGATTTAAAGCTTGGTCTTCTAATTTTTTATCAGCTATCCATCTTTGTTCTGGAGTTCTATTATTTGAATAAAATATATCATGTTCCTTACAAAATTCATCAGTTGGATTAATCCCTTTATCACCTCTTCCTAATCTTTCTTTAAGTTTTGTTCCTGGACCACAGAAATTTGCACCTGGATAATGTAACTCAAAAGGTCAATTATTTATAAAATCATTAACTAAACCAGATCCTATAACATTTTCAGGTAATAAAGACATACATCTAATTAAATATTTAGTACTATTTGGTGTATCAATTATTTCTGTAAGTCTATCATTCATAAATTTAACTAAAGACATTTTTTCATTATGAAAACTATTATTACCAGCATTTTCTTGTGCTGAAATATGATTTAATCTTTTAATTAATTCATTTAAATTATTAACATATCTATATTCAATTGGTTGATGATTAAATTCTAATACTCCAGATCCTTTCTGATTAATAAGTTCTTCCCAAATAGTTTTAACTAATTTCCATTTTCTACCTTTACTTGATTTTGGTTTTCTACTTTTTGGATCATTATTTTGAAATGGAGAATAAGTTTTTATCATGATGTTCTTATAATTATTCCAATATGATCATAAGTGATTCAAATTCTAAATTGAGATTGCATCTGGAGCATCCAATATATATCAATGAAGAAGATAATTATAAATTAACATTATTAGGATTTTATTCTGATAACAATATTTATAATTTAAGAGAAGATGGTCAAATATATCATAAAGAAAAGAAAGAAAAAGATTATAAAACTATTAATTTTCCAAAAAATTACTATACTTTAGAAAGAAGACAAACCCTCATAAATATTCATATGGAAAATGAAGATTATAATGTTATTATTAGTAGAGATGATAATAAAATTCAATTTATTACATCTCATTATCTATTTGGATTTTCAGAATCAATGAAAAATTTATTAGGATTAACAAAAAATGATATGATTTATCGTGATACATTCTATAATGAAAAAATTCAAAATTTAAGATCAGTTGATGTAATTGAAATACATTGTAATTTAGTAGAGAAGAGTCTTAGTAATCATGAAAATCATTCACATAAACATAATGAGAAAGAGTTACTATATCAATTTTTTCATAATACAGTTTGTGGATCTAAAATTTCAATTCAACCAAATCAAAAAATATTTGTTCCATTGAAAAAAAAATTACATAAGATTCAAGAAATAGTAATTTCAATTACTGATCAAAATAATAATTTAATAGTAAATCCTGATGTAAATAATATTATTTATTTAGGACTTAAAAAATGAAATATCCTAAATTTTTTTTATAATAAATGAATAAAGTTTTTGAAGAATTCTTTGATGATATAATCAAAAGCGAATATAGGACTATAAATCCTGTTAGTGAATTAAATTTCAACTCACCAAATAATTATACTATTTTTAAAGTTGATAATGGTGATTGTTTTTATAATTCAAAATTCCAAATTCATGTAACTGGTGAATTAATTAATAAAGCTGGAGGAGGTGATTATGAAGATAATTCAACAATTAAATTGATTGATAATTTTTTACCATTTTTATTCTCACGAATTGAACTTAGAAAACATAATACTTTAATAGATTTCATTGATTTTCCAGGAATAACTACTACTATAAAAGGATTAATAAGTTATAATAATGGGCATAAACAAACATTAAATAATACTGGATTCATTTTAAAATTTAATGGTGGAAAATTTGAAGTTCTATGTACATTAGGACAATTAGGTTCAGGATTTTTTGATCATCTAAGATATCCAATGTATAAAGGTGGTTTTGAAATAATATTCACTAGAGCTGAAGATCATGATGCTATCTTTAGATGGAAAGATACAACACAAGGAGCAATTGAACCACAAGAAGGTAAGATTATAATTGAAACATTTAATTTAAGAGTACCAATAGTTGAATTCTCTAATATAGCTAAAATTCAAATAATAAATAAATTAAAATCAATAAGTGATGACAAATAATTGAAATATGATTACTTCCAATGGCAGTGTATAGATAAAAAAGGTGTATTTGGATCAACATTTAGTTTTGATATTACAACTTCACTTAGAAATATCTATAATCCAAAATTTATAATCATATGTTCACAAACTGATAAATTAAATGATCAAAAGAAAGATCCTTCAACTTTTGATAATGTTCAATTGAAAAATGCTATTGTAAAAATTAATGGTGAAAGTTATCCTTATGAATTAGAAAATTTTGATTTTACTAATAAAAAAACAGCTATTTTATATGATATGTATCAGAACTTTAGAAGAGTAATGTTTAGAGATGATTAAGTATATTTAAATTATGATGATTTTATAAACAAATATCCTATTGTTGTAATTGATACACATTTACACCCTACAAATTTAGGACAAATAAAAAGTGATATATTAATAGAACTTGATTTTTCAAATCCTGTAACAGCTCCAAATGCTAATAATGGTACAATTGCATATGTTATTGTTTTTTCTGAAATGCACTTCTATATGATATTAATAGAAATAGTATTAATTTGATTAAATTTTTTTTATAATAAATGGATTTAATAAAACATAAAGTCAATTTATCAGAAAGACAAAAAAATAATTTTAGAATAGCACAAAAGAAACATAAAACTATAACAATAGGATTAAAATATGATCAATTATCATCAGGTGAAAATGAAATTTTATTAACTAATGTACAATATAAAAATTTAAATAAAGCTTTGAAAAATAAAAAAGGTTTACGATTAACATTATTATATAATCAATTTGGTAGTGGATTATTGAATGATTTAATAACAAAAGCTGAAAATAATATTCCATTGGTTAAAACTGTAACACCTTATTTATGAAATGATTTAGCTCCTCTAATTAAAGAAAAACTTGTTCCTTGGTTACATGATCTCATAGATAGAGAACTTGATGATATTATTAAAAATGATCAAACAGGTAAAGGACTTAAATCTTTTATAAATAAAAAAATTGATTCAATATATTCTGATTTACTCAAAAAAAAAAACAAAAAATAACTCCATTATCTATTAGTGATTTAGAAAATTATTCAAGAAAATTAAAATATTTTAAAGGAATTTTCATGCATGATAATATTCCTATGAATGAACCATGTAATATAGAATGTGGAATTATTAATTTAGATAGTATGTTTTCTACAGGAACACATTGGACTTGTTATATGAAAAAAAATAATAATGTACTTTATTTTGATAGTTATGGAAATGCTAATCCACCATTAGAATTACAAAAATATTTATTGAATAATAAAATTTTTATTTCAACAGATGAAATACGAAATGATTATGATCCACCAATATGTGGACATCTTTGTTTATATGCTTTGAAATTATTTTCAGAAGGATGTAATTTAAAAATAATTTCACAAAAAATTTCTAATAATAAATATGGTTTCTTATCATTCATTGATATTCAATCAATTTGGTGATGATATAAAATCAGAACAAAAATTTGAAATTGATGAATTACAAAATATTATAAAAGAATGTAAACATAAAATTGATAATATAATGAAAGAGTCTATAACATTGGATTATTTAAAAAATTCTATAAAAAATATAGATGAAAAACTTAATGAAGAGTTTTTAACAATGGATTATTTTAAAAATTTTATGAAAAATTTAGATGAAAAACTTAATAAAGCTATTCATATCTTATTTGAAAAACTTGATAAAATTAGTATAGATAGAAATCAAGATACATATAATAATCTTAAAAATGAAATAAATGATAAATTAAAAGATTTTGAATCCAAAATTGAACATATAAATTCACTTTTAAATAAAACTTAAATTATTTTTTTAGATTTGAAATATGACTTTCCATTCTTGATGTTTTTTCATATATGTTTTAGTAATGAATTTATCACATACATCACATCTAACTTTTTCTAAAATTTTATCTTTATTTTTATAATAGTAATTTCTAACTTTTTTAATATCACATTCTTTACACCAACTTGATATATTATTTTTACAAGTTTTACTTTTATAAAAATTATCATGAGTTTTATTCATTTTACATCTTGAACATATATGATTTTCATTTTCCATTTATATATAAAAAAATTATAATAATGTTTTCTTCAATTCATCTTCATAAAAACTACCAATTATATCTTCATTATTTAAATCTTTCAATTTATATGTTATAGGATCTGTATAGATAATTTTAGTAATGATAAAAATTTCTCTAGTCCAATTATTTTTATATTTATTCTCAAATGATTTTTAAATGATTGAATTCTAGCTCTATCATCTATTTCAAATTTTGGTTTAATAATATTATTTGAAGTTTTGAAATTATAAACAGTATTCAATAATATATTCTCCTTATTCTCATCTACATCTATAGGATTCATTTTTATAGTACTATGTTTAGTATTATTATATTTTTCAATAATTTTTTGTAATTCATCAATCCATCTAAAATTTTTATTTATTTCAAAAATAATTTTCAATTTATTATTTAATGTTCTATTAAATCTTTCAATTATTGCACTTTTTTCTTCATTTTCAGTATGATATAATTTTATTTTATATTTTTCTAATAATTGATTAAATTCTTTATTTTTAAATTCAAGACCTTTATCAGAATGTATAAGATTTGGAGACTTATGATTGACTTTTTTGGTATTTTTGAGAATTTTTACAAATGCTTTAGTTACTTCTAATCCATTCTTCTTTTTTAATGGTTGAACCCATACAAATTTTGAAAATGTATCTTTAACATTCAAAGTATATTTATATCCATCATTTTGTTCATGATACTTATCAAATATCATAAGATCTATAGCCCATAAATTATCAATTCCTAATGTTAAAATTTTTCTTCTTTCAAATTTGTTCATAACTGGTTTATGTATTTCAATAGCTTCAATTTTTTCTTCTTCCTTAGTTAAATTATTTTCAATAATTTCTTTAGTTACTGGTGATTTTATGAATTTACTTTTATTAGTTTTACATACCAAACATTTAGCTGCTATTCTATATAATCCATAACTAGTTTGAACTATTTCTGAATTCTTATTTTTAGTTTTCTTTTTACATTTTTGACAATGAATAAGCTCATCCATTTATTTAATAAGAAAAATACATCCATCATCTTGAAAAATTACTTCATAATTTTTAAGATAATGGATGTATGTTTTTTATTAAATAAATTTTTTAATAAATGGAACAAATTAAAACATTCAATTTAACAGAATCATTTCAAGTTTTTATAAAAGGAGTTAGAGAAAAAACTGAAATAGTTTTACAAAATGGAAATGATAAAATTATTCTTGATACAGATAGATGGACTGAACTTTTCAAACATAAATCTTCAATAAATAATGAATATTATAATAGATTCAAGTATCAATATAATGATTTATAAAAATATAAAATATCTTAAAATTTTTTCCATATAAATAGAAATATAAAAATGTCTTCATTAATAAAACAATTCAATAATTATGGAAAAATTAAGATAACTAAAAAAATAAAAGAGTTAGAAATTAATAAAGAATATGAAATTTTAAATATTAAAAAAATCAAAACAAAAAATGGATGTTTCATGTCAGTTGAATTAGAAGAATTTATAACATATTTACCAAAAAAGTATTTAGAAATGTTTGATGAAAAATCTATTAAAGAATTTAATCAACTTAAAATAAAATTAGTTTTATTAGGTTTAGAAGATGATGATAAATATCCTATATTAGAAATGAGAGAAATTTCATAATTTTTTAAAATTAAAAATTCTAATAAAAAATAAAAAATAAATTGGAGACTTTTAGTCTCCATTTATGAAATAAATTAGAAAATATAATCATATTTTGTTTTTTTTATAAAAAAAACAAAATATTCTAATTCTAATTCTAATTTCTAATTTCTAATTTCTAAATGAAGACTTTTAGTCTCCAAGTAAAATTCAATTTTCTTGATTTATTTAATATAATGATATTTTCCAATTTTTGTTGAAAAATAAGTCGATCCAAAAATTTTTTCCGATACTTAACAGTATTTTTTTGACTTATTTTTGATTATGAAATTTCGAGTTATTTATGAATAATTCATTAGAAAAATGATATTTTATCTTAGAATGTAATGAATTTTATCGAAAATTAGTAAAAATGAGTTAATTTTAATGCTTTGAAAAAAAGTATATCAGCCGATCCATAAGTGCTCTAGCTCTCTCATCATACTATCTACTAGTATCTTTAAGGGCCGGTTTCCGAGCTCTATTATTTAGGAATGTTTCATTTCGTCAAGGTGGAACGTTTCCAATGAATTGTAGAAATGAGAAGATAAAGATTTATTTTTCTGCAACTATTCACTGCGACTATGCCCCGTTTTAGTAAGCCAATTTTCTGACTCCAGCTGTTTAAAGTCTAGAACTTAGCTGAATCCCGAGCTCGGAAACTGAACCTTCAAATTGCAATTCCTCAGTGAAGAGCCGCGCGGCTAATTTGCAACTTGAATTGCACCTTAGCGATTCAACTTAGAATGTAGCTCAAAGATTCAACTTAGAATGTAGTTGAAAGATTCAACTGAGAATGTAGTTGAAGGATTCAACTTACTCGGGCCAACTTGGTGCTGTTGAAGAATCCGGCAATTCTATGGCACCCTCTGTAAAAAATAAGAACCAACATTATGAAATTGAGTAAAATTCATCCCAACTGTTTTTTGTATATCGAAGAGTATATTATAAACAATGGGTCGATTGAATATAGTGAGGTATTGCCATCCTTGTCTATCATTCAACAAAGCAGATAGCGCTATCTCTCTCTCGCTTTGCTCTGTTGTCAGATCTGCCCTCAACAATGTAGAATTACTAATTAATTAACAAAATATTTCATTTTAATAATCAAGATTCATAAGAAAATTATTAAAAAACATAATTTCTTGCTTAATAAAATCTAATTTATTATTTTGAACGAGAATGAACAATTACTATTACATATTTATAAACCTGTTTCAGCTACCGTCTATAGAAGGTATTGACAAGACAGTGAGGATCGGCAACGTTGTTCTCCTATCTTCCTCCACTGCCATTATAACGTGGACCTCACTATAGAAACTATAATCTATACAGAATTACTTCAGACTTGGGATGGACATGCGCAGAAGAGAAAGCATACAGTGGGAGGGATACAGAGGCGCGATGTTGCCGTCCTGAACCGGCCAGCATTCTCCAACTTCTAGTGACTGTTCATGTGCTCATGTTACACATGCGAAGTTTCCTGTCTGAAAGCGGTCAGACGACTGACAAATTGGCAACTGCGCTTCTACCTATGACTCTATCAATCACTGTAATTGGCTGATCTCCCTCCATTTCTCTGCGCTGCATATTCCTCCAAGTCTCAAGTAAATTTGTACAGACTAAATTTATTAGATTTTGCACATTTTTTTCATTTCGCCTCTTCTTATCATGTTAGTAATCAAAAATTGTGTAATTACTATTTCATTTTATTTTTTCATTCTTATTTTGACTAAGGTGAGTAACGTTAGGTGACGTTTTAGGTAACATTACATGACCCATTCTTTAGGTGCGTACAGATGTTGGTGCCGCGAACATGAGCAATTCACTTTTAATCAGCTGATGCCAAGCTTTCTATATCTATATCTTACCAGTTCTGTAAAAATACAGATATAATCAGCTGATTAAAAGTGAATTGCTCATGTTCGCGGCGCGTATATCTGTATGCACCTTAAGGTGACTAAGCTATAGTGTGGTCCACATTATAATGGCAGTGGATAAAGATAGTAGAACAACGTTGCCGATCTTCCCTGTCTAGTCAATGCCTTCTTGATGGTAGCTAATACAGGTTTATTAATGTGATATTATTTTGAAATGTTCTTATTGGTAGAGATAAAAAATTACAACATCTTAGAAATACATAATAAAAGCAATACAAATGTTACAACATGGGAAAATACTAAATGAAACTCCAATTGAGTACTAGCATAGAGAAACAATAGCATAAGTAGATATCCCATGGTATAGGGCGTTTATGCCGCAACTTTTACTATTATCTCAAGCCGACGATAGTTCATGTAATTCTTTCACGTGAAGCTGTGAGACACTGGTAGTCTCTCATATTGTGCCGTTCATACACTCTCACCCCAACAAAACAGTAAAATTCGACAATAATCAACAGTATTCGGCTTGAGATAACAGTAAAAGTTGCGACATAAACGCCCTATACCATGGGATATCTACTTATGCTATTGTTCCTCTATGGTACTAGCATCTCAAGATACTAGACCTGTTTGAGATGGTGATGAAAAAATTGATTACAAAACCAGCGCTTAAAAGTAGTTGATGGGAAATTATTAATATTCGTTTGAAATATCAAATTATATTTTATTAACAAGAAATTATATTTTTCAATAATTTCATAATTAAGATGAAATATTTTGTTAATTGATTATCAATTCTACATTTTTAAAATCCGATCTGGCAACAGAGCAAAGCGAGAGAGAGATAACGCTATCCGCTATGTTTAATGAAAGACAAGGATAGCAATACCATTGCTAATCAAACACTGTCATTATAACGTGGACTTCACTATATAAGGCTCTTCATGGATTTATTCTGTGAGCTTTTGTATGTAGATAAATAGATAAACTATAATTATTGGTAAACGATAATCCAAAATAAATACTGTAATATTCACCCCAAAGACTTTTCTGCTACTGCAAATATTGACAACAGGGTAAACAGCTAGATGGAAATTTGATGAGCGCTACTATTCAAAAATTACAACAAAATTTCGACTCCCGGGATGACAAATAATTGACCGAGCGAAGTGAGGTCTAAGATTCAAGTCGACGGTTTGGATCTCTCTCTATGTTTATATGTTTATATTATTGTTTATATCTATGTTTTTATGTTCCGCATTTATAGCGAAATGCAGCTATAGATTTTCATGAAATTTGACAGGTATGTTCCTTTATGAATTTCGCGTCGACGTATACATACGGTTTTTTGAAATTTTGCATTTTAAGGATAATAAAAAAGGAAAAGGAGTCTCCTTTGGACGCCAATATTACCGTAAGAACGAGACTTTAGAATTATTCATCATAAATCAGCTGTCTAGTGGACTATAATACTGCCTGTTCAAAAACATCGAACATCTTGAAAATGTATCTTTCCATCAATGTTAGTAGACAGTTGACTATAATACTATCCGTTCAAAAACATCGAACATCTTGAAAATGTATCTTTCCATCAACGTTAGTAGACAGTTGACTATAATACTATCCGTTCAAAAACATCGAACATCTTGAAAATGTATCTTTCCATCAACGTTAGTAGACAGTTGACTATAATACTATCCGTTCAAAAACATCGAACATCTTGAAAATGTATCTTTCCATCAACGTTAGTAGACAGTTGACTATAATACTATCCGTTCAAAAACATCGAACATCTTGAAAATGTATCTTTCCATCAACGTTAGTAGACAGTTGACTATAATACTATCCGTTCAAAAACATCGAACATCTTGAAAATGTATCTTTCCATCAACGTTAGTAGACAGTTGACTATAATACTATCCGTTCAAAAACATCGAACATCTTGAAAATGTATCTTTCCATCAACGTTAGTAGACAGTTGACTATAATACTATCCGTTCAAAAACATCGAACATCTTGAGAATGTATCTTTCCATCAACGTTAGTAGACAGTTGACTATAATACTATCCGTTCAAGAACATCGAACATCTTGAAAATGTATCTTTCCATCAACGTTAGTAGACGGTTGACTATAATACTATCCGTTCAAAAACATCGAACATCTTGAAAATGTATCTTTCCATCAACGTTAGTAGACAGTTGACTATAATACTATCTGTTCAAAAACATCGAACATCTTGAAAATGTATCTTTCCATCAACGTTAGTAGACAGTTGACTAAAATACTATCCGTTCAAAAACATCGAACATCTTGAGAATGTATCTTTCCATCAACGTTAGTAGACAGTTGACTATAATACTATCCGTTCAAAAACATCGAACATCTTGAAAATGTATCTTTCCATCAACGTTAGTAGACAGTTGACTATAATACTATCCGTTCAAAAACATCGAACATCTTGAAAATGTATCTTTCCATCAACGTTCTAGACAGTTGCAGCCAAACCTGATAACAGCGCTCACACTCACATTCCCGGACGACACGTCACGGTACGATAGGACAGAAAGCTATATGTTTATTTAGGATTTTTTCTAGACATTTTCAATAACATTGATAAATTATTTATTAATTTTTGAGAAAACATAAAAACAGGTCAATGTAACTTGATGAGCGCGAGGTCCACTGTTCACAGAACTACTAGTTTTTTATAGTGGCACTCAGCGAATTTCCATCTAGTTGATTAGCCTGTTGTCAATATTTGCAGTAGCAGAAGTCTTCGGGGTGATTTACAGCATTTAATTTGGATTTTCGTTTAACAATAATTATTATCCATTGAATACAGTAGAATAATGAATTATGCATGAATCATCTTATTTCTCCACTCACCATATTTCAGAACATTCAGATTTCCGGGATCAAGATACTTGAACTCTCTGATACGAACAGACTTCGTGATATTACTTGTGACCTTCTCAAATATCTCGATTCCATCGTAAAATTCAACTTGGTGGACAGGCACATACACTTCGATTTCATTCAGGATTCGTAGGAAATTCAAGTCCTGAAAACAAATATGAAGCATTTTATTCAAAAATTGAAGAATTAAAAATTGCTTATTCACTTCTTTCTAAATATAATGGTTGAACATAAGAAATTGTAACTCTGCACAATCCTATTATATTAAGCGAGTAATTTCTGTATATCTGTTCATATTTTTAATATCGGGGCACCGAGCTTCGCTCGTTATATTTATTTATTGATAAACAGAACACAATTCTCTAAAATGATTGTGTTTATATTTCACAGCTGGCTACAATATTTATGTCATCTTATGAATTTCGGGTATGCAATATTTTGATTTTTCACATACTCACTTTTTTACTATCCACAGCTGTTTCAGCCAAGGATGAATTATCCTTTTAATGTCGTTCAGCGAGTTTTCTCAAGGATGAGACCTAGTGCAATCGAATCCTTATATCATAAACCTACCATGTTCCAAATTTCGTGAAAATCGTTGGAGCCGTTTTCGAGATCCGTTGAACATAAATAACCAGATATAAAAATAACCAGATATATAAATAAGGAAATTATCGCTTAATATAATAGGATATTTTTATCCTATACTATTAAATGAGCAATTTCTATTCATATGTTTAGATGTTTAAAAGTGTTTATGTTTATATATGAATCGGTGACTGTAAAAAGCCCACAAGTAACGTTTTTGAAACTTTTGGGAAACAACAAAAAACATTTTTTTTTTTTTTTTGAAAATGCTGGTTATGTTTCTGAAATCTGATTTATCCATGTTATTAAAGATCAAATCGTGACTCTAATTCCAATTTTTCATTAATATTCATGTATTATATCAACCAGGAAAATAAAAAGTGTAAGCCTGAACATGTGGTGTTTTTACAGTCAACCTTTTTTCATGATTTGGGAGGAGTAGAGAATGTTGATTCAGATTGATAACGCACTTCTATTGAATTGAAGTTTATTCTGCTATTTTGGAATACAAAAATGATTCTTCTTAAAATTTTTGATATATCTGTATGTGACCGGATCTCAAAAACGGCTCTAACGATTCTCACGAAATTTGGAACAAAGTAGGTTTATGATATGAAAATTCAATTGCACTGGGTCTCATCCCTGGGAAAACTCGCTAAAGACCATGAAAAGGATAATTCATCCTTGGAAAAACAGATGATAATCTCGATAACGGAAGATGCCTTTGTGGGAGAGAAACAGAATTATGTTCAGCTGTTAAACTATTTGCAATCAATCAGCTTATATCACGAGAAAAATAATATTTCCAGATAATATTATTATTATATAGAAATTTTAATCGACTTTATCGAAATAGTCTGATTTGTTGACATGACATGGTATATCATCCTAAATAAGAGTTCATCATAATTTTTAAAGTTAATCATTATTGTACAGTTTTAAGTGATTAGTGAGTGTTATTTAGTTATTCAATTTGGTTTGTAAACAATCTAAACTGGAACTTTCCTGTTTTCAAATGTTTGGACTGGAAATTAAACGTAGAAAGTAGAAAGGCCGGTTTCGGTTGTTACACCATTATGTTATACTATCATATATGTCATTAAGACTCGTACTGAAGTTTGTCTGTGAGCCGCCTTTCTATTATTTATTATTTATTTATTATTCACAATGGAGACAACGGGTTTCCCCAAATATGTCTCCTTGACAATAAAATTGATACAAATGGAAAAAAAAATAATGATAAAAATAATATGAACTTATGCAATAATAACTAATAAAAACAACAAAAATACCACCTAATTCAAAAATGAAAAATACAGATTTCAACTACTTATGAATACTTATAATAATAATAATAATAATAATAATATAATAATAATAATAATAATAATAATAATAATAATTCCTCTGGATGTTGGACGACACATCCAGAGGAGTTTATTCCTAAATTCATACATACATTACATTATATTACATATTTTTTAATATAACAATATTCAGGGTTTAGAAAATGATACCTCACTATATAATATATGTGTCGAGGTTATCATCAAATTAATACCAATTTATGCTACAACAGATAATACAAAAATTCCAAAAAATCACCTAAGCATCACCTAGTACAAAGATACTAAACCGAGCTACTTTTTTCCACCCCTTTTTTAAAAAGAATACTACTTGAATCTAAATCCTACTTACTATTAGTTCCTCACTACTTTGTATCCCAATACTGAATAACCAATATCTAATTTTTCTTTTGAATCCATTGGAATTTTCCTCTCCTTTGATTTCTAATGGTATTCTATTAGATATTGTAGGCCCTAAATATCCTAGTGATCTTTGCCCAAATGGTGTATTCATCCTTGGTACTTCTTGGTTGTAACGTTCTCTTATTCTAGTATTATGGCTATAATTTAAGATCTGGTTCCTATTTTGATGTTTTTTCATATACCCTAATAACAACAATATATACAATTGCCTAACGCTGAGTACTCTATTTTCTATGAATAATTCTACAGTTAGAAACCGGATTTCCCTGTTTCCCATTATTTTCAAAATGCGTTTTTGAGTTTCAAATAATGGATCTATAAAACTGAAGTTAGCTGCACCCCAAACTAACAGACCGTACCTTAAAAGAGATTCAACTAATGTTAAGTATACAGTTTTTAACATTTCTTTGTCTATGATAGGCCTTAATTGATAGAATTTGTATATGAGCTTCCTTATTTTGGCAGTTGTATATATTATGTGCTTGTTCCATTTCAATGAATCATCTACTATTATTCCTTAATACTTTATATTGTCAGAGCGTTCTATTAATGTTTGTATCAAATAAATTATCAATCTCTCGTAAACTCTAGGAAATTGTTCTACGATTCTTCAATTGTTTTGAGATAAAAACTCGTCTATTCATCAATTAGCTCGAATTGAATAGTATATTTATTTATTTGAGATATGTATGAGAGCTCAAGGATAATATCCCATAATTGAGGATGTAAGAACCAAAGGGATGTAAGTGATCCAAACCAAGTTTTGAGAAAAAAGCCTGTAAAGTTGAAGCCTAATATAAAATTCCATAATAATGAGAAAAATTAAGTAAAATTAGGTGGATAATTACAAACTTTTCCTCTATTTCTTACAGTAATTAATATTTGTTTGGCAATTTTTTTGTTTTTATAATAATGATTTAAAAAAAAACTTACATGCACTTACATCTTTTTTCTTCCAAGTTGTAACTTACACCCCTTTGGCTTTGAAAGACAAGACTATTATGGGTTGGTTATAAAAAATCTTAATTTGAATAAAAAAACTGTAATTATGTCAAAAAAGATGAAAAATTGAAAACGAAATACAAATACTAGAGATTAAACTTCAATTAAGTCAAAAAATATTTAAAAAACGTAAAAAGTCAACTTGAAGCAACAATAATATCAGCTGAACGTGGGTTTGCTTGGAACCAAAGAGATGTAAGCATGCTTGCATCCTTCTTCCACTCAGCTGATGGGCCATTTATGTGAGTAGTATTTTTTTTCTCCACCAGAATGCAGCATCTGTTACTTAGTTCACTTAAATCCTTTTGCCACCAAATAAAATATATGTTTCATCTTCGCATTTTGCTATTTAACTCATATTATTAGAAAATGTCACTTACATCCCTCTGGTTCTAAGTGCCTCAATTGCTCTCTTAACACATAATAGAAGTGAAACAATTGAAAATGCAATATTTAATACAACTATTAGTTCTGTGAACAGTGGACCTCACGCAGTATTCTCATCCACAAGTACCTGATTGAAACTATAGACCTTATGGAAATACAGCAATAGACTGGCTTCTCCACACATCTGTGTAATCACTTGTCAGCTGATTTATGATGGATGATAATTCTATAGTCTGATTTTTACTCTAATATTGGCGTATGAAGGAGGCTCCTTTTTTCTTTTATATTATCCTTGAAATGCAAAATTTCCAAAAAAACTTGTATATACGTCGACGCGCAATTAAAAAAGGAACTTACCTGTCAAATTTCATGAAAATCTAATTTCGCCGTAAATGCGCAACATAAAAACATTGAAACATTTGAACATTAAGAGAAATGCCAAACCGTCTACTTGAATCTTAGACCTCACTTCGCTCGGTCAATTAGTTGGTCTCGCCATCAAATTGTTTTTTTTATTTAGTGCTACAACTATTAAATATAAATAAAATTAGAAATCCAAGTACCCTTTTAAAATTGTTCAATCATGACATGTTTCTGCTATTATGATGCCAAGATGACTTGTACTACACTGATAACTGGAACCAAAGTCCTAGTAGTTGTTTTTGGTGAAACTATGTGACGTTGGTGGTCTCTCATACTGTGAGAGACTTCTCACACTCTTACACACCCAACAACACACTAAGGCTAGCTTCACACGCATTCGGCTTCATTCGGTTCGGTTCGTTTTCGATTCGGTTCGATTCGTTGCCGAAAAGGAATGAGGCTTTCATACATATCAGGTTTTATTTCGTACGGTTCCAATTAGGTATTTTTTTTCTAATACACAGCTGTGTTTGGATTGTGACAATCAATGCTGGTAATAAAATATAAAAGCTCAATTTCAATTTAATTAGAAATTGTGAACTATTTGAATAGTTTATTTTTTATTATATTAATTTTGGACGTTCAGTGATTATTTTTTTGAATTGAGAATTTGTTTCAATTATGACACATTGTACATAACGTTCATCTCTTCTCTCCATTAATAAAATTATGTCATTTTCATGGAAAAATGAAAAAAAAATAAAAACTCTCCCTGAGTTTCAATTTATTTCATATTTTTTTAGCAAACTATTCATTGAGAGAAAAATGCTTCAGAGAACTAACAGAAATGAATTGACCATGATTTAGACATAGAAGATTTTCAAACATTGCTACCATTTGATTGGTGCATGCAAATTATTATAGTATTCATGCGCCTAGGAACCTCCTACTTCCTTAATATGTTTAATTATTTTTGTCTGGGTTTTTTAATATGTTTTTTACATGCAAAGTAATTTTTTACAGATTATAGGAGTTGTTTCTCATATTACAACAATTAGCCACGTGGAACCTTTGGTTCCTTAAGTTGAATACTATTTCGTTACAATAAGTTTCTGCCAAGGTGTTTGGTCAGATTCTACGTTATGCGACTCGGTCGATCATTAGGTCGCCGATCAGTAGATGTTTTACGCCTAACCTCAAATTTTCAATATTTTATATAATATTATATAGGTAGCAAAATTATTTTCATTTCTATTCGGCTGTTGTACAATTTAGCCATGATGCCTGATATTATCTAATTTTTAACATTATCATCTTTGGCGATATTAGCCTATTATTTCTCTTAGACCTATAACTTTCTTCAAATAGGAATTTTTATTTATCCATCCGAATTTCGAACGTTACACCCATATAAAAGGTTTTTGGAGATTCTGCATTTCAAGGATAATATAGAAGGGAAAAGAAGCCTCCTTCATACGCCAATATTGGAATAAAAATCATACAGTAGAATTATTCATCATAAATCAGCTGACAAGTGATTACACAGATGTGTGGAGAAGCCAATCTATTGCTGTATTTCCATAAGGTCTATAGTTTCAATCAGGTAATTGTGGATGATAATACTGCGTGAGGTCTACTGTCCACAGAACTAATAGTAGTAGACAGTAGTCGACAGTAATCGGAGAAGGAATTTGCATTTGAAATTTACTAGAAATGCATTTTTGTCAGAGTCAAACTCACGTATTTTTTTCCGTTTATCGTTGCAGTTCCAGTGCATTGTAGAAATTCTTCTTTAATGAATTTATAGAAATCCTGTCGGTTGTATTTTCGTATGTGTTCCATTCTATGCGTCTTGATGTCTCCGTTTCTCATCACCACTTTTACACGAAACTTTGTATTATATGTCTTGGAGTAGGTCACTTCACTGTTCTGGAAACACCTGGAACCAGGACACCATAAACTATGAATTCAGTTTTTGTCATGGTAGAACAATTCTTCGAAAAAAGAATTGTATTCCATAATAAGATGCGCACAGAGTTACGCGCCGCGAACATGAGCAATTCACTTTTAATCAGCTGATGCCAAGCTTTTTTTATTTGTATCTAAGGCTAGCTTCACACGCATTCGGTTTCATTCGGTTCAGTTCGTTTTCGGTTCTGTTCGGTTCGTTACCGAAAAAGAATGAGGCTTTCATACATGTCAGGTTTTAATTTGTATGGCTCTAATTAGGTATTTTCTTTTCAAACACAGCTGTGTTTGGATTTTCACAGTTCATGCTGGTATATTTTAATATAACAGCTAATGTTAAATTGTAAGATGTTACTTCTTGAACATCAAAATTTTTTATTTGATTAAAAATTGTGAATTATTTGAATAGTTTCTTTTTAATTATGTTAATTTTGGATGTTCAGAGAGATTATTTTTTTCAAATTGAAAATTTGTTCCTTGTTTTGACACATGGTATATATTAAGCTTCATCTCTTCTCTCCATTGATGAAATCATGTATTCGTGGAGAAATAAAAAAAAATTCTCCCTGAGTTTCAATTCATATCTTTCATAATCTTTTAAAAAACTATTCATTGAGAAAAAAATATTCCTGTGAACTAACAGAAATGATTTGACCATATGATTTTGACTTGGAAATTTTTGAAACAGATAATCACGATATCAGGTTGAAATAAAAACAAAAATCTGGTGTGGCGCACTCACACAACTTTCCTTGCCGTTATGAAAATTGATCACCTGACGATCTGACGCTAGTGTTCCCGCGCATCTCAAGTCTACTATTCAAAGATTTGAGCCAGCTGGTGACAGGGCAATAACGCTGGAGACACACGAGGTCTGCTATCTCTTCATAGTGAATTTAATAGAATCAACAGTTGCCAACAGTTTGCAATTGGATAATAACATTATCTCGAATTTCGAGCTTATTTCCAATTTTATAGGTGGAAATGTCACTGAACATTAATTGTAGAGATTTTTATGCTCAATCTTTTTTCACTTGAAATTTTTTGTTTAAATCGTATCTGAAGCCTGATAATTGGGAATCTAAAATCACACTTTGCATTGATGGGGCGGAGCTCCTCAAATTTTTACAGATATGGGACTTGTGACAGTTGATAGAGCTTATCAATGACTTTTTTAGGTATGAATTTGATCAAAATCGTTGAAGCCGTTTTCGAGAAAATCGCGAAAACCCCTTTTTTTACATCATTTTCGCTATTTTAGCCGCCATCTTGAATTGGATTTGTTCGAAATTTTTTGTGTCGGATCCTCATAGGGGAAGGACCTCAAGTTCCAAATTTCAAGTCATTCCGTTAATTGGGAGATGAGATATCGTGTACACAGACGCACATACACTCATACACACACACACACACACACACACACACCAATACCCAAAAACCACTTTTTTGGACTCAGGGGAACTTGGAACGTATAGAAATTTAGAAATTGGGGTACCTTAATTTTTTTCGGAAAGCAATACTTTCTTACCTATGGTAATAGGGCAAGGAAAGTAAAAAAGGCAAGCATGTGTAATAGTATATTTCGCACCTAGGGTCGAAAATGAGACTTTTCCGGCTCGAAATCGGTTTTTAAGTCCGAGTCCATAGGCCGAGGACTAGAAAAGATTGAGAGCCGGAAAAAAAAATTTTGCCCGTGGTGCAAACACTATTTTTCGCCACACAGAAAAATATACAATATATATAAGAGAATAATTGTTCATTAAGCACTTCCGAAAGCAAAAGTCAAAAGCAAAAAGGAGGTCATAGCTCTAGCAAATCTGAGGTAATCTGAATATAAGGAAATTGTCCAAGTATTTTTTTTTTTTTATTCTGATTTGTCTAAATAACCTAAAAGATTATGTTCATTCATGTGGGAGGTTGAGTTTACTTTTTTATTCTTTCATATGACAATAAGATGATATTATTATGTTTTAATTATTGAATAATAAACACAAATGATGGAAAGTTTTTTGATCAGCTGTTTTAGCACACTTGAAATTTGGCCAATCTGAATGTCAATGTCAACAATGCTTGTTGTCATCGACTTGGGAAGTTTAGGTTGGAAGTTCTATCCTACTCTGAAAATAAAATTTGAATAGTTTATAATATATAATTATCTTATCTGCATTCCATTCATCCAAATAAAATGATAGAATATTATTGCAGAATAGGTACTTTATTCAATTCTAGAAGCATGAACTGATTCTGTTTCATAAATTTTTTGTAAAAACGTTCAGCACCATGGATATTGCCCAAGTAGTTCCAAAATTATTCACCATTTTTCGTGATAAACGGAGTACTATGAGGTTTGAGGTTAGATTCTATTATACTCTAAAAATTGAATTTGAATAGTTCATAATATCTCATTTGTATTTCATTCATCCAAATAAAATGATAGTATCCTAATTCAAAATACTTTATTCAATTCTAGAAGCATAAACTGATTCCGTTTCATAAACTATTTTGTAAACACGTTCACATCAAATCAGAATCAGCTGACTTCAAGGTTATTTCACAGCCCTAGGGCCGTAGAAATTTTACCGGCCTGGTCAGAAAACAATCATCTTCGGCCTCCATATGACGCACGTAAACCAGCTCATTACATCCAAGTGGGGCGAAAAAGACTTTGTTTTTCCTGTTTTCCTAGCAACGAATTCGAATATGATGAAACCCATTCGTGTCGAGGGGGCGTTCGGTGCTATGCGGTTGCTATTCGGTACCGAATTCAAACCGAATCATCGTTTCACACTTATCGGAATTTTCCGAAAACGAACCGAAAACGACATGAACCGAACCGAACTGAA
Source organism: Nilaparvata lugens (assembly GCF_014356525.2). Lineage (NCBI taxonomy): Eukaryota > Metazoa > Arthropoda > Insecta > Hemiptera > Delphacidae > Nilaparvata > Nilaparvata lugens. The sequence continues at coordinate 5,926,686 of NC_052512.1, read as the reverse complement.
AGTGTGTGAAAGTAGCCTCTTGCTAGCAACGAATCAAAACCTGATGGAATTTATTAGAGTCAAATGGGCGTTCGGTTCTATGCGGTTTCTATTCGGTACCGAATTAAAACCAAATTACTGTTTCACACTTATCGGAATTTGCCGAAAACAAACCGAAAACGAAACAAACCGATTGAGTGTGAAACTAGCCTTACGGTTTCTGTAAAAATACAAATATAATCAGCTGATTGAAAGTGAATTGCTCATGTTCGCGGCGCGTATATCTGTACGCACCTTTAGATTTAGACAAACATACAGAATTATGATCCAAACAATATTAATAACATTAATATTAATAAGACTCACAAAAAAATATTTCATGAAAGAAGAAAATTTCATAATATAATTTTATATGTTGCATTCTTTTTGTAACTGGTACTGGAGGCATGTTAAGATCAGCAAAAAAATGCAACATGATGGAGAAGAAGGAGAAGAAGAAGAAGAAGAAGATGGAGGAGAAGAAGAAAAAGACATTCCTGTTTGAACGTCCAAACATTCCTGTTTTCGAGCCATAAGAAGCCGGACTGTAACGTTGATGGAAAGATACATTTTCAAGATGTTCAATGTTTTTGAACGGGTAGTATTATAGTCCACTAGACAGCAGATTCATGATGAATAATTTCAAAGTCTGATTTTTAATGAATAATTGCAATATCTCAGTAATTTTCATCTGTAAATACTTTTTATTTATCATGTTTATTTAATGACGATTTGCATTTGTGCAAATGTTTTTTGCAATAAAAAAATCTTGAATCTTGAGGAATAGGTCTACTCACGTCACTGAGGACTCCCTGGTTCCAATATCGCTGACCCACCGTGAACCAACACGCAAGTCATACCCTTCAGCACCAATCTGCGCCCGAAACAGGCGATTCGTATTCAATCTAAATGCTCTGTAAAATAAATGGTAAATTCAAAATAAATTTCGAGTGAGGTATACATTATAACAGTTAGGCTCAACTCACACTTGGGCGACTCAGGTTGAGAAGAAACTCGACTCTAGTCGAGAGCATGTGTTTCCAAATGGTGACACTCAGACCAGTCGATTTTAGTCTCCGCGATGTCACCATTTCAAAACACATGCTCTACGCGACTCAGGTCTAGAAGAGACTCGACTCTAGTCGAGAGCATGTGTTTCTAAATGGTGACACTCAGACCAGTCGATACTAGTCTCCGCGACGTCACCATTTCAAAACACATGCTCTACGCGACTCAGGTCCAGAAGAGACTCGACTCTAGTCGAGAGCATGTGTTTCCAAATGGTGACACTCAGACCAGTTGGTTCTAGTCTCCGCGATGTCACCATTTCAAAACACATGCTCTACGCGACTCAGGTCTAGAAGAGACTTGACTCTAGTCGAGAGCATGTGTTTCCAGATTGTGACACTCAGACCAATCGATTCTAGTCTCCGCGATGTCACCATTTCAAAACACATGCACTCCACTAGGGTCGAGTCTCTTCTCCACCTGAGTCATGTAAGGGTAGACACACTCCAGTTAGTCAAAAGAAGACTAGTCACGATTAGTCACAATACTTCACATAGTTGCTTATGAAGACATGTCTAATTGCAATGCCTAATCAGTGTGTGCATTGCTCCATAAGCAACTATGTGAAGTATTGAGACTAATCATGACTAGTCTTGTTTTGACTAACTGGTCTAGCTATTAACTTGACTGAATCATCAAAAAATTCGCTCGACAAAAGTTAATAACTCATGTTTCTAACAGAAAATTCCTTGTTATCAACAAGATCTTGTTATCAATATAATTGACTTCCATATGATTTCATTTAAAGAGAGTATTCATATGGTATACCAGCCGGAAAAAAAGCATATAATTGTCTTCAAATTTGAATTGAAACATGTGTGTGATCATTAACATAATGATCTTCATCTGATCTAATGTGAATAAATCATAATGCGTTTTCACCAGAATTGATAACAAAATTTTTCAACATAAGTTAATAACATTTTCTTTTTGCTGCCAGTTTTGTTATCAACAAAAGTTAATAACTTTGTCACGTATTTTGTCTGCAGCTGTAGTTATTAGGGAACAGCTGTAGTTGTGGGGTAGGGATGCTGGACGAGGGGGTTGCGGGGAAGATAGTAACCTGTTATTAACAAAAGTTGATGCGATAAAAGAGGCTTTTGTTATTAACATAACACGTTTCCTTTGATCTTTACCGACTCTCGTTGGATAACATAAATCTTGTTAATAACAAGGAATTTAATGTTGTAATGTTGAAAACACGAGTTATGAACGTTTTTCAAGAAAATTTCTTGTCAATTCAGTCAAGTTGACAACTTTTTATTAATAACTCATGTTATCAACTCCGGTGTAAACGCAACTAAACATGATGTTATTGAATTTTGTAATTAACATCAGTTGATAACAAAAATGTTAGAAACTTGTGTTATTAACTCCGGTGTTGAAGCTGCATTTACACCAACGTTATTAACAAAATGTTTATTTATTTATTTATTTATTTATGGAGACAACAGGTTACCCCTAATGTGTCTCATTCACAAATACAACAATACAAGATTATTATACAATGAAAAAACAATGAACAAAGTAACTTACAATTGCAATATTGTTAAAAGAAAAAAAACTATAGAAATACAAGAGAAGGAAAGAAAACAGATGTATACAATAAAATAATTATAAAATGGAATATAGAAATGAAAAGGTTCTAGAATTAAAATAAAAATGCTACAAAGAATGGATAAAACTAACATATGAATGTCAGAGGACTGGTACCTGCCAATGAAGCAACATAATGAGTAAGAAATACGAGTACATAGTGCAATAGATACAGCACACCTATATACAGCAACAAATAATCGACAACACGACTGAGCAAGGATATCTCACAATAGACTGTTTAATATTCTATAAACTTTTTCACGAGAGAACCAGAAGATGTCCAGTTGCCCAGAGAAACAGTTGAAAAGTCTTCGAATTCTGTTGACCGGAGAATTATAGTGACTCACAGTTCTGGACCGGGGCACAAAAAAAGAGAAAGTGGAGCGACGTGATATGGTAGATATATAAATATTTACATATGAAAGCAAATATGGGGAATCTATTTTATTATTTAATGAGCTATGGAGGAAAATTAAAGACTTAACATCGCGTCTTGTTTTTAATGATTTCAATTGAAACATATTTCTCAGAGTGTCAGAGGGAAAGTCAAACGGACAATTGAAATTGAATTTCCTGAAGTAAATGTACCTTAAAAATTTATTTTGTAAACGCTCCAAAAGTAGCACTTGATCATTACAATAAGGGTTCCAAATTTATTTAGCGTATGGCTTTCAAGACGTATCAATCAGTATCCATTCCATTTTCAGGATCATCATTGGAATAATCCCTTGTCATATATCCAGTCCGTTTAAGTAAGCTATTGACTCTGGAGTTGCCATCAAGAAATCTTCTTCTGTTCCTCCTCTGAAGGCTGTGATTGCACACTCTTTCACTATATGGTCAATTGTTTGTTTTTCCCCACATTCACAGGAGGGCGATGGTATTTTGCCCCATTTATACAACAAGTCACCACATCGACCGTGCTTGGTTCTAATTCTGTTTAGAGTCGACCAAGCTTTCCTTGGTAAGCCAAAACCTGGTGGCTTTTGGGAGAACCATGGGATTTGATCTCGCTGCTTCATAGTCCATTCCTGCTGCCAGTCGGCAGTCGGCAACAATCGGCAGTCAGGGTTCCAAATTTCAGACGCATACTCAAGAATACTTCGGACAAGAGATTTATACAGAAATATTATGGGTGAGACATCATTGAAAGGTGAACATATTCTCAGGATAAACCCCAACTGCTGATTGGCCCTACTACACAAAAGGTCTATATGTTTATTGAATGTAAAATCAGAGCTGTAAATCACACCCGGTCCTTAAAAGACTCTACCTCCTCCAACGGTATACCATCAATACTATAGATGCATCTGTATGAAGCTACCTGCCGGGTAAATGATAACGTTTTGCATTTAGCTATATTTATTCTAAGGCCATTATTCATACACCATACACTTAGTTTATCAACATCCATTTGAAGGCTTAGGCAGTCATCAGGGCTCAAAATCGCTTTGTACAGCTTCACATCATCTGCATACATCAGACAGGATGAACCATCAAAGACAGCAGGGAGATCGTTAATGAAGAGAAGGAAGAGAAGTGGTCCAAGGTTAGAACCCTGAGGCATCCTAGATGTACAGTTGAAAGTTCTAGACTTGAAATTATGTACTCTAACATACTGCACTCTTGAATTCAAATAGCTCTCAACAAGATTTGCCAGGCTTGTACAGAAACCAATCGAGTTTAGTTTTTTAACTAATATTCTGTGATTGATTGAATCGAATGCCTTTGAGAGATCCGTATAAACAACATCAACCCGCCCCCCACCATCAAGAGCTCTGGATACCTCATTGCTGAACTCCATTAGATTAGTCACCGTAGAACGGCCTGACAGAAATCCATGTTGCTCGTCCGCGATTACTCCCTTCACCTGCCTGTATATAACTGCATGCAAAATTATTTCAAAAACTTTGGAAAAACAATTTAAAATTGATATGGGCCTATAATTACTTATATCAGTTCTCTTACCTGACTTGAAGATAGGAGTAATTCTAGCGACCTTCCGTTTAGAAGGGAATTGGCCAGTCCTAATCGATAAATTGAAAATGAATTGCAATGGGCTAAGGAGTACCTCTGCACAACCCTTCACAATAAAAGTAGGTATCAAGTCAGGGCCCTTGAAACAGCCAGATCTGAGGCCTCTAATAGCAGACAGAATCTCATCAAAGGAGACAGAATCAATACCAATACCTAATCCCAAGCTCCCAGACATCTCCAGCTCATTCTCATGCATATCAGGGGCGGCGTGTGTATCAACCTCATACACTGACTCAAAATATTTCGCGAACCCATCTACAACCGCAGAACCGCAGTAGGACTCCCCATTCAGCGACATCGTCGACTCCACAAACAATGTTTTTCTTTTGGAATTTACATAATTCCAAAAGTTTTTCATACTTCCATCTAAGCCTGACTGAATCGATGTCAAATAGTTTTCATGAGACTTAGATACTCTAGCCTTCAAGGATGTTCGTAAACTTTTGCAAAGGTTATCATGATAAGGAGATACTCTTCTCTTTCGTGCACATCTATTCTTAATCCTCAAATCAGAAATTATATCAGGAGTAAACCGAAGAGGGTATTTATTATTTTTTTTCTCCAATACGATCCTTGGAATACACTCATCCAAATATTTGTAGAGTAGACTATAGAACTCGTCCACTGCGAAGTCGACATCAGTACAGCCAAACACACAGTCCCAACAACAGTCTCGCAGCTTACAATAAAGTTGAAAGTAATCCCCTTTAGAATGATTATACCGGGATTCAAATGGATCACCCGGAGATCCATTTGCCTCCGGAACAGAATAAGAAGCATCAACACACAATGCCGGGTGATGGCCGTCTTCAGGAAGCAAGGGATCAACGCTTTGGAAGACTTTGGCAGGAAAGTTACAAAGGACCAGGTCCAAAGTCCTACCCAGTCCGTTTTTTACCGAATTTAGAGAAACAAGATCATAGAATGACATAAAATTGTGAAGCATTCTTGCCTTAATTGTCCCCACAAAAAGATCATAATCATTTGAGCAGATTTCAGGCAGATTAAAGTCTCCGATAATCAAGAAATTACCGTTGATTAGGCCATTGAGTGATTCAAGGTGGTCACAATAATTGAGAAAGACATTTGTTGAAATTGTCGGCGATAAATAAACAGCATTAATGAAGAAGTGAGTGGAATTGGATCTTATTTTTATTCCGACGGAATCATAATTATTATTAATGTCACTTATTGTGAGCTTCTCACAGAGCTCAGATTGCAACGATCTCTGAACGGTGACAAGTACTCCTCCTACCCTCCGAAGACCATCACCACTACCCCTATCACTTCGATAAACAGCAAATCGTTCATCAAATATTTCAGAACTTTTTATGCCATCATGTAACCATGTTTCAGTCAAAATTATCAAATCATAGTTGCTGCATAATAACGATGCGTACAGACTTGGAGTTTTAGTACGAAGTCCTCTAACATTCTGATAATTAATGGATAAATTAGAATTCAATGACATAAGATACAATAATAAAAAATAAATGAGAATAAATATAAAGCCTAAACAAGAAAAAGAGAATAGAAATTTGAAGTTGAAAAATAAAAAAAAAAGTATAAACCTAATACAAATTTTCAATAACTTTAAGCTATGCCTCAAAAAGATTACACACTATTCCGCACTTTAATTAATCTGTGAAATTGAATGGCTGCTAACAGAAACCGCATCATTCATCACCATTCAATACAAGAACCATAGACTGCGAAAAGGGCAAGAGCATTATCACCCAAACGCAAAGCACCAATAGAGGAGCGAAAAATCCAGATTAACTCAATATATAAAGAATAAAATAAATGATTACTCGACAAACTAGTCGACTCAATAATATTATGAATCGATACTTTCAAAACGACTAGGTACCGTACTGTAAACTGTTGCTGCAAATTATCTACGGCAAACATGGGAGAATACGAAGCAGAAGCGGTAACTAAAACTCGATAAGATAGCTTGGTACCTAGTTGGAGATGCACACGGCACTAGAGAAATAGAAAAACGAAGAATGGTTGAAAGGGAAACCGAGAATGAATGCTTTAAAAGGAAACCGATAATGAAAGGAGATGACAATAACCCGTAGCGAGCTCTAACTTCTCCTCAGATAAGATTATTTGAATTGTTATTCACCATGACCCAACAAAGTATTATCAACAAAATGTTGATAACTTAATCCTTATAGATTCTATTAGATTGAACATAAAGTATTACACACAAGATGCACATATGTGCTTGTCAAGTTCCCTGCAATCCAATAGAATCTATAAGGATTAGGTTATTAACATTTTGTTGATAGCTTTGGTGTAAACGCAGTTCAACCCAAGCTCATATCCACGACTGGAGATCTGGTTTAAAAACTTGATTAATTGAATCTAAACAATGCTTATTTGTAAAATATACTCACATGTTATTTCGAGCTATTGGAGCTACTGAGCTATCCTCAATAAATCTGATGTAACCATCTGTGAACAGAGAACAAAATAGTATGCTGAATTATTAACAGAAAGAAGAATTAATGAAATAAACTTGGAACTAAATTAGGAAATTGAAGAAGGCAATAGACTGTTTTTCTTTTCCGATTGTTGATTAGTTTTTGCTAACCTAATGAACCAGTAGTTCTGTGAACAGTAGACCTCGCGCAGTTATAAACCACAGTCTCCTCTAATACTGTCCATCAGAGTAAATTATGTCCTGTTCGGTCGTGTCGGCAAGATATCGGTGAATAAACGACTAATGGCATAGCCACCTCCAATACAAGGCCCCGTCCTACGATATTGCAACGTCGCAGTGTAGGCCTAGAATCGAATACATGATTGGTGAGAAAGATTTTAAAAAATACCAGCTGATCTTTTTCACCAATCATGTACTAGATTCTAGGCCCACACTGCGACGTTGCAATATCGTGGGCCGGAGCCTTGTATTAGAGGTGGCTATGCTAATGGCTGTTTGGATTGTTGTATTGACAATGCTAATAATTTGATGCAAACAGCTGTGCTACTCTCATCAAAAGAATACCGAGTTGAAAGCAGAGAAAAGTCGGGAGAAAATAATGCTACTTCGAGTTATCAATTGCATGCCTCATTACTTGCAATGAATAGTTCAGACAACAGCTGTGTTTTCACTAAGTTACATTGAGATATTGAATCGCATAGGCCTACGTCATTGCATGCAATTTATAATCCACTCGACAGCTCATTTATGATGAATAATTCTATAGTTTGATTTTTACTCTAATATTGGCGTATGAAGGAGGCTCCTATTCCTTTTATATTATCCTTGAAATGTAAAATTTCCAAAAACCTTGTATATAAGTCGACGCGCAATTTAAAAAGGAACATACCTGTCAAATTTCATGAAAATCTATTATTATTATTATTATTTTTCATTGCATCCCAAACATCCGAATAATCAGACTGAGGATAAGTCAAAAAGAGCAACCTAAAGGAGGTTCTCAACACATATCATGATACATTTATAAAATACTGTAATTATACAATTGTCAAATGGAGTATTAATATATATATACAGTATATATAAAAACGCAGTTAGTCAAGAGTACTTATGTACAAGGACCTGGGAAGAATCAAAGACAAGGAGCAATAATTGATATATCACCCCTACAGAAACTCGTCCACAGAATAGTATGGCCTTTCAAGCAACAGCCTCTTTAACATTCCTCTGAATCTTCGTAAGTCCGCCATGTCTCTAATATCCTGAGGTAATCTCTTATATATTTTTGAGCCCATATATTGCGGAGATTTTTCAAACATGGCGGTTCTATGAGCAGCCACTGATAGGGAGGCTGAGTGCCTTGTATTGTAACTGTGGATTTCATTATTGCGGGAGAAGTTTGGTAGGTTTTTGTGAACGTATGAACAGATCTCCAAGATATACAGTGACGGCAGTGTAAGTATCCTGCTACTCAGGAATAGTTCTCGACAGGGATATCAGGGGGGCTTACCAAAAATAACTCTCAATGCTTTTTTCTGAGATCTGAATACTTGGATGAAGAATTTTGATCTTCCCCAAAGGGTTATGCCATACTTGAGGGGAGGAAAAAGATAACCGTAATATACCACCATTAGGGCTTTGAAGCTCAATGTGTTTTTGAGTACTCGCAGTAAGAAAATAGCCGAGTTAACCCTGGAGCATATTTTTTGAGTGTGTACTGACCAGTCCAATCTACTATCTAGTGTTACTCCTAGAAGATCAACAGCAATGCTCTGCTGGGGTACACTCAAATCGGCCAAATCATCAGAGTTTCTGGCTGCAAAATGGGGGGGTTGAAAGGTAATGAACTCAGTCTCACTTGAATTCATAGACAGACCATTTGCAGCAAACCATCTCTTGATATTCAGTAGCTCTTCCTGTGTTTGGGTGACTACATCTCTCAAACTTGAATTAGTGATAATAGAAGAAGTTTCATCAGCATACTGAATAAGTGGCTTAGTAGAGCAAGATGACAGATCATTTACGTATATAATAAATAATGTGGGACCAAGAATGGAGCCCTGTGGTACACCAGCATTGATGACAGCCCATTTTGATTGATAGTTCTTATTGTCATGGTTTATTAGGGTGGCCTGCATCCTCTCTTTCAAAAACGAATTGAACCACCACAGCTCCCTTCCCCGAATGCCATATTTTCTCAACTTTTCAACAAGAATATCATGATTTACGCAATCAAATGCTTTTGACAGATCGCATAGCACTCCACATACCTGCTGGGAGGCGTCTACACTTCGACACAGTATTGAAAAATTTTATCAGAGCTGCTTCTGTATCAAGTCCCCTTAAGAAGCCAAATTGTGTTTTTGAGACTATATTATTCTATCTTGTGTTAACATAGAATATTGTAGGTCGAGTTCCGAACAACTCGGAGTTAGAATCCCTTGTGGGTTTTTCTTTCTTGTCAGCTAGTTTTCCCGAATTCGTATCACTGTGGGTGAACGAGTTATTCTTGGTTTTGAAACCTGTAAGGGATCTCAAGTTTGTGCTACAAACAGTTGAGTGGGGAAATTTAGCTAGGCTCTTAAGCAAATTATTTTTGAGGGCTTAATTCTTAAGTCTCGACTCTGTCGCTTCACGACGTTTAAGTTTAGTGCGGGAATTTGTTTGCTATTCTCCGTATTTAATTCTGCAGTGATTCAGGTAACTGTATGTTAGGACTGGTCACTTGTGTGCATTTCCTCTTCTGTAATAAGGTAATCTCAGTTTTCTTTTAGGGATGTATTTTCCTTATTAATTTTCATACTATAGAGTGACCCTGTATTTTAAATTCGCTTAGCAGTTTCTGACTTGCTGTAATTCCAAGTAGGAAAAGCCCAATCCTTTTCCTAGAGAACTCAGGTGCAGCTTGAGCTCGTCCTAGTCGAAGTTTCTAGACTGCGACATCCTTTCTCTTTCTCTCTCTTAACTTTTCCTATTCTATAATCCTTCTAGCTCTCAGGTACAGCTTGAGGACTTCCTCGCGAAGTTTCTAGACTGCGGCAACCTTTCTCTTTCTCTCTCTTAACTTTTCCTATTCTATAAACCTTCTAGCTCTCAGGTACAACTTGAGAACGTCCTCGCCGAAGTCCCCAGACTGCGGCATCCTTCCTCTTACTTTCTCTTCACTTTCCCTATTCTATAATCCTTCTAGCTCTCAGGTACAGCTTGAGGACTTCCTCGCCGAAGTTCCTAGACTGCGGCATCCTTTCTCTTACTTTCTCTTCACTTTCCCTATTCTATAGTCCTTCTAGCTCTCAGGTACAGCTTGAGAACGTCCTCGCCGAAGTCCCCAGACTGCGGCATCCTTTCTCTTACTTTCTCTTCACTTTCCCTATTCTAAAATCCTTCCTGCTCTCAGGTACAGCTTGAGAACGTCCTTGTCGAAGTCACAGACTGCGACGCCTCCTGCTCTCAGGTACAGCTTGAGAACGTCCTTGTCGAAGTCACAGACTGCGACGCCTCCTGCTCTCAGGTACAGCTTGAGAACGTCCTTGTCGAAGTCACAGACTGCGACGCTTCCCGCTCTCAGGTGCAGCTTGAGAACGTCCTTGTTGAAGTCACAGACTGCAACGCTTCCTGCTCTCAGGTACAACTTGAGAACGTCCTTGTCGAAGTCACAGACTGCGACGCTTCCACTCTCAGGTGCAGCTTGAGAACGTCCTTGTCGAAGTCACAGACTGCGACGCTTCCCGCTCTCAGGTGCAGCTTGAGAACGTCCTTGTCGAAGTCACAGACTGCGACGCTTCCTGCTCTCAGGTACAACTTGAGAACGTCCTTGTCGAAGTCACAGACTGCGACGCTTCCTGCTCTCAGGTACAGCTTGAGAACGTCCTTGTCGAAGTCACAGACTGCGACGCCTCCCGCTCTCAGGTACAACTTGAGAACGTCCTTGTCGAAGTCACAGACTGCGACGCTTCCTGCTCTCAGGTGCAGCTTGAGAACGTCCTTGTTGAAGTCACAGACTGCGACGCCTCCTGCTCTCAGGTGCAGCTTGAGAACGTCCTTGTCGAAGTCACAGACTGCGACGCTTCCCACTCTCAGGTGCAGCTTGAGAACGTCCTTGTTGAAGTCACAGACTGCAACGCTTCCCGCTCTCAGGTACAGCTTGAGAACGTCCTCGCCGAAGTCCCCAGACTGCGGCATCCTTCCTCTTACTCTCTCTTCACCTTCCCTATTCTATAATCCTTCTAGCTCTCAGGTACAGCTTGAGAACGTCCTCGCCGAAGTCCCCAGACTGCGGCATCCTCTCTCTTCCTTCCTCTTAATTTTCCTACCCTGTATAGTGCGAGATCTCAGTTCCAGACTCGAGATCGTTCCCGTCAGAATCAATACCAATACCTAATCCCAAGCACCCAGACATCTCCAGCTCATTCTCATGCATATCAGGGGCGGCGTGTGTATATCAACCTCATACACTGACTCAAAATATTTTGCGAACCCATCTACAACCGCAGAACCGCAGTAGGACTCCCCATTCAGCGACATCGTCGACTCCACAAACGACGTTTTTCTTTTGGAATTTACATAGTTTCAAAAGTTTTTCATACTTCCATCTAAGCCTGACTGAATCGATGTCAAATAGTTTTCATGAGACTTAGATACTCTAGCCTTCAAGGATGTTCGTAAACTTTTGAAAAGGTTATCATGATAAGGAGACACTCTTCTCTTTCGTGCACATCTATTCTTAATCCTCAAATCAGAAATTATATCAGGAGTAAACCAAGGAGGGTATTCATTATTTTTTTTTCTTCAATACGATCCTTGGAATACACTCATCCAAATATTTGTAGAGTAGACTATAGAACTCGTCCACTGCGAAGTCGACATCAGTACAGCCAAACACACAGTCCCAACAACAGTCTCGCAGCTTACAATAAAGTTGAAAGTAATCCCCTTTAGAATAATTATACCGGGATTCAAATGGATCACCCGGAGATCCATTTGCCTCCGGAACAGAATACGAAGCATCAACACACAATGCCGGGTGATGGCCGTCTTCAGGAAGCAAGGGATCAACGCTTTGGAAGACTTTAGCAGGAAAGTTACAAAGGACCAGGTCCAAAGTCCTACCCAGTTCGTTTTTTACCGGATTTAGAGAAACAAGATCATAGAATGACATAAAATTGTGAAGCATTCTTACCTTAATTGTCCCCACAAAAAGATCATAATCATTTGAGCAGATTTCAGGCAGATTAAAGTCTCCGATAATCAGGAAATTACCGTTGATTAGGCCATTGAGTGATTCAAGGTGGTCACAATAATTGAGAAAGACATTTGTTGAAATTGTCGGCGATAAATAAACAGCATTAATGAAGAAGTGAGTGGAATTGGATCTTATTTTTATTCCGACGGAATCATAATTATTATTAATGTCACTTATTGTGAGCTTTTCACAGAGCTCAGATTGCAACGATCTCTGAACGGCGACAAGTACTCCTCCTCCCCTCCGAAGACCATCACCACTACCCCTATCACTTCGATAAACAGCATATCGTTCATCAAATATTTCAGAACTTTTTATGCCATCATGTAACCATGTTTCAGTCAAAATTATCAAATCATAGTTGCTGCATAATAACGATGCGTACAGACTTGGAGTTTTAGTACGAAGTCCTCTAACATTCTGATGATTAATGGATAAATTAGAATTCAATGACATAAGATACAATAATAAAAAATCAATGAGAATAAATAAAGCCTAAAAAAGAAAAAGGGAATAGAAATTTGAAGTTGAAAAAGAAAAAGTATAAACCTAATACAAATTTTCAATAACTTTAAGCTATGCCTCAAAAAGATTACACACTACTCCGCACTTTAAAAACTTGATTAATTGAATTTAAACAATGCTTATTTGTAAAATATACTCACATGTTATTTCGAGCTATTGGAGCTACTGAGCTATCCTCAATAAATCTGATGTAACCATCTGTGAACATTGAACAAAATAGTATGCTGAATTATTAACAGAAAGGAGAATTAATGAAATAAACTTGAAACTAAATTAGGAAATTGAAGAAGGCAATAGCCTGTTCTTCTTTTCCGATTGTTGATTAGTTTTTGCTAACCTAATGAACTAGTAGTTCTGTGAACAGTAGACCTCGCGCAGTTATAAGCCACAGACTCCTCTAATACTGTCCATCAGAGTAAATTATGTCCTGTTCGGTCGTGTCGGCGAGATATCGGTGTATAAACGACTAATGGCATAGCCACCTCCAATACAAGGCCCCGGCCTACGATATTGCAACGTCGCAGTGTAGGCCTAGAATCGAATACATGATTAGTGAAAAAGATTTTAAAAAATACCAGCTGATCTTTTTTACCAATCATGTACTAGATTCTAGGCCCACACTGTGACGTTGCAATATCGTAGGTCGGGGCCTTGTATTAGAGGTGGCTATGCTAATGGCTGTTTGGGTTGTTGTATTGACAATGCTAATAATTTGATGCAAACAGCTGTGCTACTCTCAGCAAAAGGATACCGAGTTGAAAGCAGAGAAAAGTCGGGAGAAAATAATGCTACTTCGAGTTATCAATTGCATGCCTCATTACTTGCAATGAATAGTTCAGACAACAGCTGTGTTTTCACTAAGTTACATTGAGATATTGAATCGCATAGGCCTACGTCATTGCATGCAATTTATAATCCACTCGACAGCTTATTTATGATGAATAATTCTATAGTTTGATTTTTACTCTAATATTGGCGTATGAAGGAGGCTCCTATTCCTTTTATATTATCCTTGAAATGTAAAATTTCCAAAAACCTTGTATATAAGTCGACGCGCAATTTAAAAAGGAACATAGGGGAGACTGGTGCACTATTGGACAAAAAAAACTGTTCCACTTTAAGCATTTTTTTTTCATGGTGAAATTTTTTTCAATGTTTTAATTCTACAAGATCTTGTTCTTGACTATGCATAGTGCACATACAACCTGTTTGATTTCATATTAAACAATTTTATCACAGAAATTCAACCCTATTTTTTCTGGTCTACATTTTGTCCAAATTTGCCCCGGCGGGGCAGTTTTGGACAGGCCATAATTCTAGAAGGGGCACTATTGGACATTGCTGAAAGGTGAAACTAAAAACAAATAAGTAGCACAATTTCACAGTTACTTATCAGTATAATATTTTTGTAATTTATTACTACATTCATAAATACATTAAAAATAGAAAAGAATGTAAAATATGGTTTTAATTGGAATTTTCAAAAATTCACCTGAAACTGAAATAATTAGGTTACTTTTAAATTGAATTGATTTTTGAACTAGAAAGAAATAATCATTTAAACTGAATTAAAACTTAAAATTTAAACTTATTCTCCTTTCAACTGAATTGTCTTTTAAACTGAATTGACTCTAAACTAAACAAAAACAAACTATTTTCCATATTATTTGAAGTTATATAGTGACAAATCTTCTTTAAAAACAAAGCAGTTGGCTGCTCGTGATGTTCCTCCAGTGATATCCGGCTGTCGCATCTTGAACAAAATGTCAGTAGGGTCCACAATACTGACTTCGGGGCTGTCTGAGAAAAAAAACTTTAGAGAGTTTTCTCTTTTGTTCAAAAATTTAACACTGAACCCATCCTCATTTTCTTCTTCTATTTGTCCAATAAAGTGGTACACTGTTTTCTTGGTGGGAAACTTTGTTGAAATGAAATCATTTACATTGAAAGATTGGTCATTCAATGGAGCTTCAAAATCATCTTCTTCCTCTGAGAAAGGGCTGTCTCCTCCATCATCATACTTTGGAACGTCTTCGTCGGTGTCACTTAAGTCTATTTGGAAAAGTTTTCTAAAAATAACCCTACCTTCAAATTTTGATCTTTTATCTCCCTTTCTTGCTGCTCTCTCCAGCTTCCGTTTCTCAGCCAACAAGCGCTTTTCTTCTCTTTCTTTTGCTTGTTTCAAAAGAGCATCTTTTTCAGGTGTATCAGTCAAAATTCGTGATCGACCTTTTTTTCGTCCTGGTTTTTGGTTTGTTTTTGGTACATATTTAGGGAAGGGCATTACGTCTTCTGGGGAAATTATTGAGCTATTGTCTTTGTTTTTTCTTGTTGAGGGGTTGCAGGTGCCATCTCTGAATGCTCTCCAGTACTAATTTCGATCAAATCAGTTGCAGTAGATGTTATGCTGGAAGATGTAGGCATACTTGGCACACTTCTGTCTGGATAAGCTGATGTAGAAGGTTGGCGATCAGTCACACTTGCACCTTTAAAATCTTCACCAGTAGAAATATGGTGATTCAATGGTTGGATGCCTGCTTTTCGAAAACCACTTTTAATATTTGTCTCAGTGAAAGACTCAATAAACGGTTTTTTACTCAATTTGGGAATTTCTCTGATGCTGATTGTGTGGCCAGGATTTTCGGATAGCCAGATGTTGTACTCGGCTGCAAGGCGCCGTTTGAATGGTCCAAAAACTGACGTGTCAAGTGGTTGCATACGATGTGTCGTATGAGGATGAAACGTCAGCAAATGAATTCCATTGTCCCTGCAATACATAACCACATCCAAACCAACATGCGGTTCATGGTCATCAAGAATTAAAACTAGAGGATTCGATTTGGAGCACTCTTTTTGCACCTGAATATGTTTCAAAGTATCTAAAAAAAGTTCTCCATTCATCCAACCATTGCTGGAATACAGGTCTTTGGAGCCCTCAGGTGAACCTATCATGTAAGCAAAGTTTGGCCGTTTTCTTGGAAAAATATAAACTGAAGGTAAATAGCTTCCATCAGCACAAATGAAGGCACAAAAGGTGATCTGCTCTCCCCTTTCTGCAGATACTACTTGTCTCACTTGTTTTGTACCCTTAGCTGCTATTACTTTTGGTGCCTCTAATACAGTGCTAATACCACTTTCGTCTAAATTTACTATTCTTGAAGGTGGGGGATTCACTTTTGCAAGCACAGTTTCGAGATTATCAAAAAACAATCCAATATTGTGTGCATTGAAACTTGTGTTGCGAGACAAACTGGTGTTTTCAGCTTGCCCAAGGGAAAGATCTGAATGCCTCTTCATCAAGTCAAATTTCATGAAAATCTATTATTATTATTATTATTTTTCATTGCATCACAAACATCCGAATAATCAGACTGAGGATAAGTCAAAAAGAGCAACCTAAAGGAGGTTCTCAACACATATCTTAATACATTTATAAAATACTGTAATTATACAATTGTCAAATGAAGTATTAATATATATATATACAGTATATATAAAAACGCAGTTAGTCAAGAGTACCTATGTACAAGGACCTGGGAAGAATCAAAGACAAGGAGCAATAATTAATATATCACCCCTGCAGAAACTCGTCCACAGAATAGTATGGCCTTTCAAGCAACAGCCTCTTTAACATTCCTCTGAATCTTCGTAAGTCCGCCATGTCTCTAATATCCTGAGGTGATATATTATATATTTTTGAGCCCATATATTGCGGAGATTTTTCAAACATGGCGGTTCTATGAGCAGCCACTGATAGGGAGGCTGAGTGCCTTGTATTGTAACTGTGGATTTCATTATTGCGGGAGAAGTTTGGTAGGTTTTTGTGAACGTTTGAACAGATCTCCAAGATATACAGTGACAGCAGTGTAAGTACCCTGCTACTCAGGAATAGTTCTCGACAGGGATATCAGGGAGGCTTACCAAAAATAACTCTTAATGCTTTTTTCTGAGATCTGAATACTTGGATGAAGAATTTTGATCTTCCCCAAAGGGTTATGCCATACTTGAGGGGAGGAAAAAGATAACCGTAATATACCACCATTAGGGCTTTGAAGCTCAATGTGTTTTTGAGCACTCGCAGTAAGAAAATAGCCGAGTTAACCCTGGAGCATATTTTTTGAGTGTGTACTGACCAGTCCAATCTACTATCTAGTGTTACTCCTGGAAGATCAACAGCAATGTTCTGCTGGGGTACACTCAAATCGGCCAAATCATCAGAGTTTCTGGCTGCAAAATGGGGGGGTTGGAAGGTAATGAACTTAGTCTTACTTGAATTCATAGACAGACCATTTGCAGCAAACCATCTCTTGATATTCAGTAGCTCTTCCTGTGTTTGGGTGACTACATCTCTCAAACTTGAATTAGTGATAATAGAAGAAGTGTCATCAGCATACTGAATAAGTGGCCTAGTAGAGCAAGATGACAGATCATTTACATATATGATAAATAATGTGGGACCAAGAATGGAGCCCTGTGGTACACCAGCATTGATTACAGCCCATTTTGATTGATAGTTCTTATTGTCATGGTTTATTAGGGTGGCCTGCATCCTCTCTTTCAAAAACGAATTGAACCACCATAGCTCCCTTCCCCGAATGCCATATTTTCTCAAATTTTCAACAAGAATATCATGATTTACGCAATCAAATGCTTTTGACAGATCGCATAGCACTCCACATACCTGCTGGGAGGCGTCTACACTTGCCGACACAGTATTGAAAAATTTTATTAGAGCTGCTTCTGTATCAAGTCCCCTTAAGAAGCCAAATTGTGTTTTTGAGACTATATTATTCACTCTCAGAAAATGAAGAATTTGTTCATTAGCTGCCTTCTCAAAAAGTTTGGAAAAGGCTGTTACGATGGCAATAGGTCTGTAGATGTTCAAGTCCTCTTTGTCATTTTTCTTGAAAATAGGTCTCACCACTGCTTACTTCATTTTATGAGGGAACTCGCCAAAAGTAAAAGACTGGTTGAGGATCCTGGACAAGGGTTCAGACAATATATCAGCAACCATCCTGAAAACTCTCACTGGAATTTCATCCCATCCAGCTGAATTTTTATTTTTAAGCGATTTAATGAGCACCTCCACTTGCTTGGGACTAAGAATTTTAAATCTCATCCTAGAGCTGCAGTTACCTACCACGTTGCTTGTTGAAGCAAGCAGATTGTGAGTACTTCCAACACGGTTTGGAACATCGATAGAAAAACTGTTAAAATCCTCTGCTACTGAACTAGGTTTGATTCTTGCTCTAGATGGGATTGTACTTGCTTTATCCTTGTGCTTACCTAGCTCAAATTTCACTATGTCCCATGCGGCCTTTACTTTGTTGTTGGCTATCTCCGAGTACTTTTCATGATATTTCCTCTTGGTAAGTTTAATGACACTTTTGAATATTCTATTATACGATCTGTAATAATTTTTAAAGTTTCGATCCTGTGTTTCCATGTACAGTTTATGTAATTCTCTTCTCCTCCTACTTGACGTTACAATTCCAGCAGTAATCCAACCCTTTCTATTAGTTTGTTCCATAGAAATGGCACGGAATGTTTCATTGAATATAGGCAGGAATTTCCCTAGAAAGCAATCAAAGTTCTCATTGACTGTGAGAGACTCATTGAAATCCCAATTTACAACAGAGAGCTTGTCTCTGAATACCTTGAAGTTGTTAATGGAGAAGTTTCTCATTTTCACACTTTTTTGAACTTTTGACTCAGGTGTGACTCTCTCTGACATGGGTAAGAACAACCCCCCATGGTCAGAGAACCCCATGCTGAGGACAATTCCATTGCTGACTTCCACATCATTTTTAGAAAAGATATTGTCGATGCAGGTAGCAGAAATTGATGTTACTCTGGTTGGGGTGTTGAAATTGGGGGATAAGCCATATGATGCGAAAATTTCGAACAAAGTTTTAGCATCCTCGCTGTCACCAAGCAAGTCCACATTGAAAACCGCTGCAAAAAAGACGTTTCCATACCTGGCTCCAACACCAACGTGATGGAGGGAAGAGTCAAGTATTTCAAAAAATTCTCCTACATGCTCTTGTCTGGGGATCCTTTAGTGGGATATTTTTAGTACCTTAGGTCTGGTAAGCTCAATGCACGATGCCTCAAATACCTTTTCTTTATTAAATACATGTGAATCACCTCTAACTTTATATTTAACATCATTTCTCACGAGGATTGCTGAGCCGCCATGATTATCTACTGCCCTAGAGAAACTATTGTGCTGAGAAACCAGGAACCGAGTTAAGTAGGCTGACATTTGAAGTGTTCAACCAGTGTTCATTGAGACATATTATGGAAATGAGTGTGTGGAATTCAGAAAGGAAGACTTGCAGATCATTTCTATTGCTTCTCATTCCATGGATATTGATATGTAGAAGATAAGGAATATCCTTCTTCAAGCTACTTGATAATATGTCCCTGGGTTGCGGACCACTCAGGTGAGAGATCATGCCACTGCGCCCCCTCTCAGCCACTTCATTAGAAAATTCTCCCTTACAGCAGTATCTCTAAATTGCACCCTATCTCTGATCAATTCTGAAAATCTGTTACACAGAATGTGTTTTCCTGACTTGTTTAAGTATAGTCCATGCCTTGTGAAACCTCCCCTACTTAATCTCTCATTAATGAAGCAGATTCCCAGGTTTTTGACATTCTTTCTTTCAATTGTGTTTATATATCTATGGATGAAATCATTTGCCCTGTCTATTGCCATGTTCAGTTCGGGTTTGTCAAATCGATTAGGAATGGTGGTCACAATCAAGTTGGTTCTTAGACTGATAGGGATCAGGTAATCCAAATTCTCTTTAAACCGGTCGAAGTTTTGGGATTCAGTGTCGTCAATGTCATTTGTACCTCCCATTACTATCAAGTAGTCCTTGGGTACAAAATTTGATGTTTGTTTGTCCGCTCTATTTATCACCTGGCCAAACATAGCATTTGACTTTTAAAAGACTTGTAGGCTACATCAGAATTAGGGATTCAAGCTTTGACAATTTCACATATATCGCGTCCATGACTATCAGCTAAGAAAAGGATTTTGTTTTTTTTTTCATTTTTTACTCGGTTTTTTCTCAGTTCTTGGTTTATCTTCCGGGCGTTCTCGCTCTGCACAAATAGTTTTGTTTGTTTTATTCGGTTTTCCGATTGGTTTTGTTGTTTTTGGTGAAATGCCAACAATGCAATTATTATCGTTGGATGATGCGTCCGATATGGAGTCAGCCAATGAATTGTTTAGTATACTATAATAATTTTTTGTTGCAGTGATCATAGGATTAATGACTTTGTAATTAGTAGCCGTGTCACCAGGAGAGTAGAAGCCTCGGAGATTTTTTAGCTCTATCTCAAATGATTCATTTTTGCTCCTCAAGGCAGTATTCTCAGCCTCCAAAACCTCAATGCTCATTTTCATCTGCTCTATCAACGTTTTATTCTCCATCAATTCCCTGTCAACATCGATTGAATGATCCACTACATCGCTCCATTGCTGTTTGAGTGTAGTTAAATTCTCCTTCAGTTTACTGTTCAGTTTTCTTTTCTCAACAATACAATAGTTTCATCGTGATCGTCACATGAATGGCTTAAATCAGAAATCAAAGGAGGCGCAGATAAGTTCGGGGTGCTATGTAATTTAGATTCATTGAACATATTCTGAATGGCCGAGAAAATTTCAGCAGTGTCATTGAATGACTTTTCAAAAGCTACGACATTATCAGTAACCAGGCTACCTACTGAGTCATTCAAAGACAACTTAGATCCATTGGCAGTAGCATTCGGTGGATGATTATGGATAATTGTCAGATTTGGCTCTAGAAAGTATGCGTGAACTGTTTTTATTGTACAAATGCACTTCTTATTCAGACAACGCCAAACTATATGACCCTGGGGTGTAGTCCTAGATTTCCTGAATTTATATCCATTATAAATCACCGCCAAGTCTCCCGTACTAGTTGTCGTCATCTGTAGCTTCATATCAAGTGCAAAAAACCTCTAACCAGATCAGAATAAGATTGGTATGGGAATTAAAAAGCCGTAATTCCAATAGCAGTATGGAATCAGAAGAGATGAAAAGTTATTGCTTACGTTAAGAAAAATTCAGATGAATGGGAAAATTCGTGAAAAAACTATAAAATGTAAATCATTATTAAAAATATTTATGCTTAATGATAAGAAAGAAATTATATACTCTACAGGTGGAAATGTTACCAAGCATTAATAAATTGTAGAGATTTTTATGTTCAATCTTTTCCACTAGAAATTCTTTGTTAAAATTGAATCTAAAGGTGTGTACAGACTTTCGCTCTGCTCCACAACCAAACGTCACTCCAGCAGAGCGATTGATGATCGACCGGGGAGCAACAGTGGTTCGACCGGGGAACGCGAGGAGATCTAACATCTTCCGTAACGTTCATGATGAGTGCGTGGGTGGAGCGACTGTGGTTCAATGGAGGAACGAGGGCGGTACGAGGATGGAGCGTGCTCGGCGCGGGTTGGAAGCGCAGATATGTGTACGCAGCTTAAAGCCTACAGATATGGGACTTGTGGCAGTTGATAGAGCTTATCACTAACTATTCTAGATATAAATTTAATCAAAATCGTTGGAGCCGTTTCCGAGAAAATCGCGAAAAACCCTGTTTTTGACAACATTTTCGCCATTCAAGCCGCCATCTTGAATCGCATTTGATCGAAATTGTTCGTGTCGGATCCTCATTTTGTAAGGACTTCGAGTTCCAAATTTCAAGTCATTCCGTTGATTAGGAGATGAGATATCGTGTACACAGACGCACATACACTCATACACACACACACACACACACACACACACACACACACACACACACACACACACACACACACACACACACAGAGCTTATCAATGACTATTTTAGGTATATATTTGATCATAATTGTTGGAGCCGTTTTCGATAAAATCGCGAAAAACCCTGTTTTTGACAACATTTTCGCCATTCTAGCCGCCATCTTGAATTGGATTTGTTCGAAATTGTTCGAGTCGGATCCTTATAGGGGAAGGACCTTAAGTTCCAAATTTCAATTCATTCCGTTAATTAGGAGATGAGATATCGTGTACACAGACGCACATACACACACACACACACACACACACACACACACACACACATACAGACCAATACCCAAAAACCACTTTTCTGGACTTAGGGAGCCCCGCCAAATGCATTTTAGAGGTTGTGATAGCTTTTTTTGAAAAACCATAATTATGTATATGAGTAAATTATTTTTCTTCCCTACGTTTTTTCAAGTTGTTTATAACCACCAAATCGCTAAATATGATGAGAAATCTCGCCAAAAGCCAAGAGTCGCCATATGGTTTATCAATTATATGTGAGGTCTTTTAGGTCTGTTCACAGTGATGTCGATTGAAACTTTGCCCGATGCCAAGACATTGGTTGGATAGAAGCATGTACGGAAATGTACGGAAAAAAGTGAATAGAGCTGCAGTGTGACCTATGTGTGATGCTAATTTGAGATATAGCTAAATGGGCTTCGGCAAACGACTGTGCAACGACCAACCATTTATGTCAGTGTTAGTGTCTCACATAGCTATGTTTGATTATTATTGTGTAACGACTCTGCAACCGGGCATCAATGCCAAGCTGCAACAGTATATTTCGCACCTAGGGCCGAAAATGAAACTTTTCCGGCTCGAAATCAGTTTTCAAGACGAAGGCCATAGGCCGAGGACTAGAAAAGTTTGAGAGCCGGAAAAACATTTTTGCCCATGGTGTGAACGCTATTTTCGACCACACAGAAAAAAAAACAATATTACTACATATATCAGAACAATTGTTTATTAAGCACTTCCGAGAGCAAAAGTGGAAGGTCTAGCAAATCTGAGGTAATCTGAATATCGGGAAATTGTCCAAGTATTTTTATTTTTTATTCTGATTTGTCTAAATAACCTAAAAGATTATGTTCAATGTTATGTGGGAGGTTGAGTTTATACTTTTTTATTCTTTCAATTGACAATAAAATGATTTTTTTTTAATGTTTTAATTATTGGATAATTAACTCAAAATAATATTTGAAAAATAATGAAGAATTTTTTGATCAGCTCTTTCAGCACACTTGAAATTCAGCGGCCGAAAAGGGTACTCTTTCCGGCCTTAGCCAGAAAGAAACCTGTTCTGGAGTCAGACGAGAGTCGTCTGCAAACAATGTCTTCAGATCTACTTAGGGACTGGAAAACAGATGCTTCCTGTTCAGTGTGGCGAAAAAAAAAATTGTCATAGTCATTCAATCTCAGCTGTTTTCCATGCATGAAATCCCATAACAAGCTGTTTGCAGAACAAATACACATATGATTCTCATAACAGCATACTCTACTGTATGTTTTGTAGTCCGAAAAAGGAACAGCAAAACTGCTACAAAAAACCACCTTTAGTGCCCCAGGTGGTAGTTTTGTCAACTTTGTAAACTAGGTTATGTTTAGAGAATGCATGTAGTACCTTTAGCACAAGCAGGTAATGTTTTCTATTTCTCAATTATTCTTCTTTAGATTATTATGACAAAAAAAAGTGTACGTTACTTGGACGTGAATGGCTTTTGCAGTGCTTGAATAAAATTCTAGTTGAGGCAGACGCCTCGAGTGCCCCCTGTGGGTTGGGGGAGCTTTGAGTCAAACATCATACTCAAAAAAGTGTTAAAAACCAGAATTCACCCACAGTATCCCTGCTTGTCGTAGGAGGCGACTAAAAGGGACCCCAAGGCAAATCCAGAAGTTGCCTTGCTTTCAAACCCACGGGTTCTGCCCTATCATGGCAGTTTCGGAGGAGCAAAAAGAGAACCCCAAGAGACCAGAGATTGGTGAAACTTCAGGCACAAATCCGGTTCAAGAGGCTGAGTCGATGGTGACCAGGTGCCCTAGAGGCAATTCGGCGACCCCTTCTTCAGCGGAAGGACCTACAAAAGAGACAGGAATGGAACTCACGTAGGTCACGAGTTTGTGGGTGGAAAGGCCAAAACTCACCACTGCTCAAAGAAGGGCGGCCATTTAGGCAGAAGTTCTCGGGAGAGGTGAGGCTTTTTACCCTGCGAAGTTTTGGAGGAGCAAAAAGAAAAAACCCGAGAGACCAGAGAAGGGTGAAACTCCAGGCACAAATGTTAATTGATTGATTGATTGATTGATTGTTTGATTGTTTATCACAAATGACAATGTATTGCCCGGTCTTGCAAGACCCATTGCATACTAGCACTACATTTTAATGGAAAAAATGAACAATTAACATATTCAGAACAGAAAATAAATATGTAGATGAGAGTACATAACTTTTAGAAACAAAGAGTAGAACCTATTTGTTTACAGAATAGAAATGAGGAATACACATAAATTCTATCAATACAAAGTAAATGAAATAACTCAAATTAAATTTTCTTAACAGATACACACACACACACACACACACACACACACACACCACACACACACACACACACACACAACACACACACACACACACACACACACACACACATACACACGCGGGCGCGCTCAAAGAAAACCCAACTAAAAAAAAATTGAAATAAAATACTGTAGAGAGAAAAAAAAACAAAGAAAAAAACTACTCGTTGTCCTCCAAAAGTAATTTGAAAAGTCTCATCTTGAAAACGCTTAGTGAAACAGAAAAAATGACATGTTCAGGAATAGCATTCCAAAGTCTTGCAGCAGTGATCACAAACGAAGAATTGTATCTTGCAGTGCGATGAATAGGAATCTGCAAGGTATACAAATGAGATCTCATGTTGCAATCTGGATTGACATCAACAAGACGGATGAAATCATCTGCTAGATAAGTAGGGCCCTCCCTCATGACCAGAATTTTATATACTTGACAAAGAAGAAAATACTGTCTACACTTATCCAATTTGAGCCAACCCAACTCCATGAAGAATGGAGTGATTCGTGAGAAACGCCTTGCATCAAATATGAACCTGACTGCATAGTTCAATGAGCGTTGGAGCCGACCATTCAACTCATTTGTTATGTCTTTATAAGGGATGGAGCAATAATCAAAGAATGGCATTATCAAGGACATGACAAGGGTAGTGCGAACAGCTCTGGGCAGAAATCTTCTTATCCTTTCAAGTTGATGGATTCCTCCAAAAACCTTATTATAAACATGAGTAACTTGTTCTTGCCAGCTCAATGAGCAATCAATCAATAAGCCAAGTACTCTGACACTGGAACAGTAAGGAATATTAGTATCATTTATGGTCACTGGAGGTGCACTAGTGACGTGCAATTGGTTCAACAGCCCAGGATGTCCAATGACAATACTTCGGGTTTTTGAAGGGTTAAGCGTCAACCTATGAGCAGAAGTCCACTCAACAAGCAATGCTATATCGTTGTTCACTTGATCAATGACATGTGTGAATTGCGATTTTTGAAAATGTGAATAAATTATCAGGTCGTCAGTAAATAGATGATAAGAGGTATTGTTGAGAATCATTGGAGCATTATTAATATAAATTGAAAATAGAAGAGGACCTAACACCGAGCCTTGTGGGACTCCTTGATTGATAATACGCCAAGAGGAGACGTCACCAGCTGTCCCCACCACATTCTGAGATCGACCCATCAGGTAAGATTTGAACCATGCCAATGTGGAGAGAGAAAAATTGCATTGATTTTTCAACTTTCCCAACAGTGTGAGATGATTCACATTATCGAAAGCTTTGCTGAAATCAAACTGTACCAAAAAAATACCAGCAGTCAACTTCTTGTCCAGTGCAGCCCGAATATCATCAGTTATTTTAATCGAAGCAGTGCTTGTACTATGATGAGGTCTGAATCCAGATTGAAACTTGGCAAAGAAATTGAACCGAGACAGATATTCAACCACCTGCCTATGAACTATCTTCTCATGTGCTTTGGATATCAAACAGAGAATATTGATTGGGCGGAAATCATTGGGAGCTGATGTATTTTTAGTTTCAGGGATAGGTTTAATCAATGAACACTTCCATAAGTCAGGAAAAACTCTTGACTGCAGAGAAAAGTTAAAGATGTGGGTGATTGTGGGGAGCAGAATGGGAAGTAGCTTTTTGTAGAAAAGAATTGGAATACCATCCACCCCTTTATCGTTCTTATTTGCGTTGAGGATAATATGAGATACTTCTGCCGGGTAAACATATGAGAAAAAGAATGGTTCATCTGGAAGGACATGGAGAAACTGGTTGATTAATTGGTTTTGTGCTATCTCCTCATTATTAATAGGGGTAGTTGGGTTGATGGGTTCAACAAAATAATCATTTAATTCATGTAGTGGGAGATCAATGCTAATATTTTGCTTCTTATTCCGATGAGCACCCAGGCGACGGACGTTATCCCGTAGAAAAGAAGTAGACTTATTACAATTGAATGTATTGTGGTAGAATCGTAATTTTGCATTTCGGCATAAAGATTCAACTCTATTTCCCAATACTTTGAAACTGTTGAAATCAGCCTCACTATTAGACCTTCTGAACTTTCTTTTTGCCCTATCCCTTTCACCCCTTGCTTGTAGAATCTCCCTAGTAATCCATGGCACTGGTTTATGTTTAGTATGAGCAACATGGATTGGTGCATGCTTATCGAAAACATCCAAAATCATCTGATTAAATAGTGATACTTTATCATTTATATCATTTAAAAGACCAATTTGGTGCCAAGGCATATCAATTGCCTCATTCAATACCCTTTCAATATCAAAGTTCCTGAAATTCCTGTATGTGAAATGTTCCCCAGCAGTTGATAGGTCATAAATAACAAAAATCAAGTCGTGATGAGAAAAGCAAGGTGCAGGAAACTGACCATAATGAGAAACAAAATTAGGTTCACTAACAAGTACCAGATCCAAAAGTGTTTTAGAATTGGGGAGAAGATAAGTTGGAGTTGATGAATTTATAACATTGAGATCCAAAGAGTTAATCAAAGTCATAAGTTGATTCTTTTCGAAGCCATCTTTCAATAAATCACAATTGAAATCACCAAGCAATATTATATGCTGATATAAGTGCATATAATTCAGTAAGGCATTCTCAAAAAGAGACAGCCTTCCTGCCTTAGGAGGACGATATACTACACCAATGAGAATCTTACAATCATCCGACGAGATCTCAATGAAGAAAAATTCTGGTGACTTGGAATAGGGTTGCGGAGAAGAATGCAACAGTTTTGGTGGAAGCAAAGATCGTATGTATACAGCGACACCCCCTCCACCCTTCCCTAGCTTATCATTACAGAATAATTTGTAATCAGACAATTCGAAGATTGAATCAGGCAAAGAAGGCTTCAACCAAGACTCGCTAATACCAATTACATCAAAACTCAATGATAAAAACATTTCCTTGAAATCATCAAAGTGACCTGGAAGGGACTCAGCATTGATATGATACAGCCTTAATGAATTAGGATAATCGTTGAGTCTTCTTTGAATTATACACACATCCATCGTTACAATCACACTTAATAATTATGTACAATAAACTTGCAAAATGATATTATACAAAATAAAATTAAAAAGATTCCTGATTCTATTCGAAGACAATCGCACAAATGTCATGAGGACTCAGTAACAAGAAAATGTGGGTCAAGAGGTTGAGTCAGGGGTGGCCGGGTGCCCTGGAGGCAACTTGGCCACCCCTTCCTTAGCAGGAGGACCTTCAAAGTAGGCCAGGAGTGGAACTCACGTAGGTCACGAGGACTAATCAGTCTGGAGAGACTGCCAAGCATATCACACCGGATTGCGACAAGCAACCAGGTGATGAATGGGATGTTAGTATGAGGAAAAGCTCCTGGTTCTTGTAAAGGACACAGGTGTTGGTCTGCCTAACTACTTGGGAACACAATAAGCTTCGGTTGATGTGTGGGGTTCTTTGAACCTTTGGATCCTCGAATCCATCCCTTCAAAAACATTAAACAATAAACGCCACGTGTAAAGCAGTCGGAGTTGACCTGGGTCCGGAGGCGATAGACAGCTGCCACCGCCTGCCCAAGGGGGCAAACCAACACTCCCCCGGGATCATCGTCAAATTCGTACGACGAGATGACGCGCACAAGGTACTAGATAAGAAGAAACACGTGAGGAGACTTTCCACTCGCGACGTCGGATTTCAAGCGGAGGATCGCCCAGTGTTCATCAATTTGTCACTTACTCTGGTACGTAGAAAGATTCTATCGCAACTAAAGAAGCTCCAAAAAGAGAAGGATTTTAAATATGTGTGGGTGGATAGAGCAGGAAACATAAAAGTAAGACCAGTGGATAAGGGAAAAGTGTCAATGATTAACAGTGATAAGGATCTGGAAGCTTTTATTGCTGCTATGGTTTAAATTGATGATAGACTACGATTCCGTATGTTTTAAAGTGTTATTTATCCGTTGTTGGAAGAAATAATTTGCTCCATGTGAAATAGTAAAAATTTTTGAGATGGAATGAAATAAGCACAGCAGATTCACTTTGGTTGTTAAATGGCTTATCTTGGTGATTGATGTATATACTTAAGTATTAATAAGGCTATATTATGCTTACATATGAATCTATATAGATATGCACATGAAATTTACATTATATAAATCATGTACTCGTGCATGAAACTCTGTGTAAAGAAACATATTGATATTAAAATTGAAAACTCTTTAATCTAATGATTGCCAGGCAAATGTATGTGAATGAATTACTCTGATAAGCTGGGCATTACTATTATTATTATTGTGACTTCTGCAATATCCGACGGCTTATAGCTAAAACGTTTTCACAGTGCAGTTCAGAGATACCTTTTGCCCTGCAATTACAATAACAACTTATCAATAAATTCTTCTTTTTCGTTTCATTATCATTTATTGTTATCTCTTTCTTTCGCTCTCAGTGAAGTTAAGAATGACTAAGCTGTAGCCTACACTAGTATCCAATCTGTTATACTGCCTCCTGTAATTATTATGATAAGATTGCGTTTGTACAAATTCAGTTATCGCAATCAGATATCGGTGTTAGGTGCAATTATTGGTTGTGACAATTCAGATAGCGGTGGAGGCCGAAATAGCAATCTGATATTGTCTGTGGTATTTTTCTAGCTGCGTGCCAAACCCTGGAATTATCTTCAGAGTGATTCAGTGCTGTGAGTGCATGCATTATAGAATAATTGTGGGGGGCGATTGAAACAGTTTATTCAATGGTTTTTGCTATTACGATCACGGTGTCAGCTTGTTTTATTCCAAACTCCATTTCTACTCAACTTGCTTATTTATGCAACTCTGAACCCATTTCTTGTTATTTGGTTTAGCAAAAACTGCTTCTTTTGTTTAAATAATTCTCACAAATTTTTTTAATTTGAGTTTTCTGGATCCTTCTATGGGTTGGAAAGACCATTTTCTTGTTTAAAAGAGGCGCGGCGCGAAGTCGCAAGATTGGTAAATAACTTTACCCGCTCGGTTTAACATTTTTTTTATCTTCTTCCTTATTAACTTACTTTCTTTGTTTTTTTTCTTTTTCATTACAATTAATATTATTATAAATTTTACAGAATAGTATTATACTCTTATAGAAAAATATATGTCAGTTCTTGAATGTGATGATGATCTCATAGGCTATCATGATACAAGTGAAATAGATGATTTATTCTCTTTCGAACCACATAACATAAGCAATAAAAACTTATTGAATTTTTTTCATACTAATATAAGAAGCCTGAATAAAAACTTTGAAGAACTGGTTCATTATTTAGGAAATATAAACTTCAAATTTCATATTATTGCCTTATCAGAAACGTGGATTACGGATGATGCTCATTTCACTTACGGTCTTGAAGGATATAATGTTGTACAGAATAAAAGTAAACATTCAAAGTGTGATGGGATATGTTTATTTGTTGATAAAAATTTTCATTTTGAAATAATTGATTTGGATATCGAAGAATCGAATTCAATCTGTATAGTTTGTTCAATTGATAACATCAAATACACAATAATTTTAATTTATCGCTCTCCAGCTACCAACATTAATAATTTCATTTCAAGTCTAGACGCTTGTTTGAACAGAATGAAGGACACTACCAATGTAATTTTAATGGGCGATATAAATCTTAATATTTTAGAAAACAATAGTTTAACAAATGAGTACTTGAGTACTCTGCATATCAACGGATTTAAATCCTACATTAACAAGCCGACAAGGATAGTGAATGGAAATGGTACCTGCATAGACCACATATTTTTCAAGGAGGGGGGAAACATTAGAGACCTGCAGCGTGGCGTGATTATTAAAACTAACATAACAGACCATTACAGTGTTTCACTGCACTTGAGTGAAGCCTTGAAAAATAACGCGGTAGCAGGGGAATTATGGACCAAAACTGTAACTGACTTTGACGGATTAATAGCTGACTTACAGGTTGAAAACTGGGCTGATATTTACAACACCGACAATATCGATGCAATGGTTAGCAATTTCATAGAAAAATTGACACAACTCACAAATAAAAGAACAAAAACAATCAGATTAAGTAAAAAAAACAAACCAGTAAAAAAATGGATAACACCCAGTCTAGTCAATGCAATCCGAGAAAGAGACAAATTACACAGGAAGCTCTCACGACAGCCAAACAATATTGAATTGCAAACCCGCTACAAAAACTACCGGAATACTTTAAATAATTTAATAAAAAGGGCAAAAATAGATTATTTTAATGAGAAGTTCGATGAACATAGGAATAACGCCAAGAAAACTTGGGAATACATTAACGAGCTGCTGGAAATAAAGAAAAACACAAAAGAAATAAGCCTAGATGCAGATATACTCAACGATTACTTTGCTAACGTGGGTGTATCATTTGCCAGAAAAATATCAGGAAATGTAAGTGATATCCCAGTTCCTCGATCGCTATCAAATTCATGTCAGCACAGTATCTTTCTCAACCCCACAAACTCAAACGAAATAATGTCAATTATAAATCAGTTGAAAAACAAATCTACACCAGGACCAGATAACTTCACAGGACCTTTCATAAAAAAAATTCTCACCACATAACTGGACCCTTAGAACATATATTCAACAAATGTTTAAATGAAGGATATTTCCCAAAAAAGTTCAGAGAAGCCAGAATCATCCCAATACCTAAAACCGGAGATTTAAAAAAACCAGAAAATTATAGACCGATAAGCTTGATAAGTAACCTTTCCAAAATATTAGAAAAAATAATAAAAAACAGAATTATGAGTTTTTTAGAGAAAGAAAATATAATAAATGAAAAGCAATTTGGTTTTCAAAAAAATAAGTCTACTAAAGATGCAGTCATCCACTTGAACAAAATAATTTTTGACAATTTTAATAGCAATAGAAAAACTCTTGCAGTGTTCATGGATCTATCAAAAGCTTTTGATACGATACCTCACAATATATTATTAAACAAATTAGATAGGGCTGGAATTAGAGGTGCAGCAAATGATTTATTTTCTTCATATTTGACTGAAAGGAAACAATACCTACATCTTCAGGGTCAAACTGATATTAAATATACGTCAGGTTTCGGCTTGCCTCAAGGTTCTGTGCTTTCACCAGTTCTTTTTTTGTTATATGTGAATGACCTACTCAAACTAAACCTCCAAGATTGCACCACTCTGTCTTTTGCAGATGACACTGTATTGATCTTCAGCGGCAAAAGCTGGGTAGAAACTTTCAATATAGCCAATAGAAACCTAATAATTATTAGAAAATGGCTTCAAGAACATATCCTGACTTTAAACGCTGACAAAACTAAGTATATCACCTTTTCACCCAATATAACTGGACAACCAGCAACAGATTTAAATCTTAAAATAGGGACAACAAATAATAACAATGAAAACTCTACAGATAATACAGAAGCACAAAAAACATTAGAAAGGGTTCACACGATTAAATATCTTGGTATATTATTGGATCAACATTTAAAATGGAACAAACACATAGATTATTTGTGCTCAAAGTTGAAATACCTCATTTACATTTTTTACAAAATAAATAAAATAAAAAACATAGACATTATACGGAAAATTTACTTTGCATACGCTCACTCATTATTTCAATATATTAATGAAGTATGGGGAGCTGCTTATGATACACATCTGAAGAAATTATTTATCTTACAAAAACATATTATAAGAGCAGCATTAGGAAGACCTCGACTCTATCCTAGTAGGGACATTTTTCTTGAATTTAAGGTCCCTACAATAAGACAGAATTATATGAAAAATATAATACTCCATATCAATAAGAATAAATCTAATTTTCCTGCACACATAACACCCCATAATACACGTCCTAACAATAGATTCAACACAGAACTCATTAAGCTAACCATATGCAGGCATCAATTTACCTATTATTGCAGCTACATTATAAATAAAATTCCAAACGATTTTATAGATAAACAAATGACACGTAATTTAAGCAAAAGCATAGATTATTGGATTGAGCATAACATATTCTTCAAACTAGTTGTATAAAGTATAATATTGTATCCAACAAGCATTGTTACTAAAAACATTGAGCAATGGTTTTTTCATTTTCACGTTCTCGAACACGGTATTGTAAATGTTCCCTCATCATCTTTTTTTTTATCGTATATTTTTATGTATTCCCTGTGTGAAATATTCACTTCATGATGGCCTCAAGACGTCACAGTGGTTAATTGGATTCTACTTTGTCATATAGTATGTACTATTCTTAAGTTTTTAATTTTTTTTCTGAGCCTTTGAGACTTTTGTATATTGCTGTAATACTTTCTTTAGCTCTTTTTATTTTAATTTTTATATCGCTTCTTACTTGACCTGAATTGAAGCAGAATAATTTAACCGCAACTCACTGCCAACACACAAGGACTCTTATGTTGGCAGTGCTGAATATTACATTGATTACATTGATAATTATTGTTGTGTAAGTTACAATAAATGTATATTTTTAGGTGATTGTATATTGCATACTTTAGTGATTGTATTGTACAAATATTTGTATGTGATTTTTGGCAATAAATTCAATTCAATTCAATTCAATTCAATCAATTTTATTTGCGTGAGGATAATATGAGATACTTCTGCCAGGTAAACATATGAGAAAAAGAATGGTTCATCTGGAAGGACATGGAGAAACTGGTTGATTAATTGGTTTTGTGCTATCTCCTCATTATTAATAGGGGTAGTTGGGTTGATAGATTCAACAAAATAATCATTTAATTCATGTAGTGGGAGATCAATGCTAATATTTTGCTTCTTATTCCGATGAGCACCCAGACGACGGACGTTATCCCATAGAAAAGAAGTAGACTTATTACAATTGAATGTATTGTGGTAGAATCGTAATTTTGCATTTCGGCATAAAGATTTAACTCTATTTCCCAATACTTTGAAACTGTTGAAATCAGCCTCACTATTAGACCTTTTGAACTTCCTTTTTGCCCTATCCCTTTCACCCCTTGCTTGTAGAATCTCCCTAGTAATCCATGGCACTGGTTTATGTTTAGTATGAGCAGCATGGATTGGTGCATGCTTATCGAAAACATCCACAATCATCTGATTAAATAGTGATACTTTATCATTTATATCATTTAAAAGACCAATTTGGTGCCAAGGCATATCAATTGCCTCATTCAATACCCTTTCAATATCAAAGTTCCTGAAATTCCTGTATGTGAAATGTTCCCCAGCAGTTGATAGGTCATAAATAAGAAAAATCAAGTCGTGATGAGAAAAGCAAGGTGCAGGAAACTGACCATAATGAGAAACAAAATTAGGTTCACTAACAAGTACCAGATCCAAAAGTGTTTTAGAATTGGGAAGAAGATAAGTTGGAGTTGATGAATTTATAACATTAAGATCCAAAGAGTTAATCAAAGTCATAAGTTGATTCTTTTCGAAGCCATCTTTCAATAAATCACAATTGAAATCACCAAGCAATATTATATGCTGATATAATTCAGTAAGGCATTCTCAAAAAGAGACAGCCTTCCTGCCTTAGGAGGACGATATACTACACCAATGAGAATCTTACAATCATCCGACGAGATCTCAATGAAGAAAAATTCTGGTGACTTGGAATAGGGTTGCGGAGAAGAATGCAACAGTTTCGGTGAAAGCAAAGATCGTATGTATATAGCGACACCCCCTCCACCCATCCCTAGCCTATCATTACAGAATAATTTGTAATCAGACAATTCGAAGATTGAATCAGGCAAAGAAGGCTTCAACCAAGACTCGCTAATACCAATTACATCAAAACTCAATGATAAAAACATTTCCTTGAAATCATCAAAGTGACCTGGAAGGGACTCAGCATTGATATGATACAGCCTTAATGAATTAGGATAATCGTTGAGTCTTCTTTGAATTATACACACATCCATCGTTACAATCACACTTAATAATTATGTACAATAAACTTGCAAAATGATATTATACAAAATAAAATTAAAAAGATTCCTGATTCTATTCGAAGACAATCGCACAAATGTCATGAGGACTCAGTAACAAGAAAATGTGGGTCAAGAGGTTGAGTCAGGGGTGGCCGGGTGCCCTGGAGGCAACTTGGCCACCCCTTCCTTAGCAGGAGGACCTTCAAAGTAGGCCAGGAGTGGAACTCACGTAGGTCACGAGGACTAATCAGTCTGGAGAGACTGCCAAGCATATCACACCGGATTGCGACAAGCAACCAGGTGATGAATGGGATGTTAGTATGAGGAAAAGCTCCTGGTTCTTGTAAAGGACACAGGTGTTGGTCTGCCTAACTACTTGGGAACACAATAAGCTTCGGTTGATGTGTGGGGTTCTTTGAACCTTTGGATCCTCGAATCCATCCCTTCAAAAACATTAAACAATAAACGCCTCGACTAGAAACATCATTCCCCTTCCCATCCATGTGATGTAAGATACTATTGCAAGAAATAATTCAATGTGAATATATCCATGGAAGCTCACCATATTTCAAAATCTCCTTTGTAACTGGATCCACATATTTCACCTCTGTAAATCGAATACTCTTCTTCCCTAGTTCTTTATTATTCTCTTCCAAAAATAACTTGTGGGCCTCTGTGATTCCATCATAATAGTGGATTTTCTGCACCGGTATTCTGCCTACAACTTCGTTTACTATCCTCAAGAAGTTACTTCCCTGTGGAAATAATTAACAGAACAGAATCATCTCAACAGAAATATTATAAATTTATTCAAAATCATATGTTTATTTGTTCGGCAAACAGCTGTTTATCGGCTTGATTTCATGGATGTAAAACAGCTGAATTGAATGACTATGAGAAACAATATCTTGTTTACTAGTAGTTCTGTGAACAGTAGACCTCACGCAGTATTCTCATCCACAAGTACCTGATAAAAACATTTCCTTGAAATCATCAAAGTGACCTGGAAGGGACTCAGCATTGATATGATACAGCCTTAATGAATTAGGATAATCGTTGAGTCTTCTTTGAATTATACACACATCCATCGTTACAATCACACTTAATAATTATGTACAATAAACTTGCAAAATGATATTATACAAAATAAAATTAAAAAGATTCCTGATTCTATTCGAAGACAATCGCACAAATGTCATGAGGACTCAGTAACAAGAAAATGTGGGTCAAGAGGTTGAGTCAGGGTGGCCGGGTGCCCTGGAGGCAACTTGGCCACCCCTTCCTTAGCAGGAGGACCTTCAAAGTAGGCCAGGAGTGGAACTCACGTAGGTCACGAGGACTAATCAGTCTGGAGAGACTGCCAAGCATATCACACCGGATTGCGACAAGCAACCAGGTGATGAATGGGATGTTAGTATGAGGAAAAGCTCCTGGTTCTTGTAAAGGACACAGGTGTTGGTCTGCCTAACTACTTGGGAACACAATAAGCTTCGGTTGATGTGTGGGGTTCTTTGAACCTTTGGATCCTCGAATCCATCCCTTCAAAAACATTAAACAATAAACGCCTCGACTAGAAACATCATTCCCCTTCCCATCCATGTGATGTAAGATACTATTGCAAGAAATAATTCAATGTGAATATATCCATGGAAGCTCACCATATTTCAAAATCTCCTTTGTAACTGGATCCACATATTTCACCTCTGTAAATCGAATACTCTTCTTCCCTAGTTCTTTATTATTCTCTTCCAAAAATAACTTGTGGGCCTCTGTGATTCCATCATAATAGTGGATTTTCTGCACCGGTATTCTGCCTACAACTTCGTTTACTATCCTCAAGAAGTTACTTCCCTGTGGAAATAATTAACAGAACAGAATCATCTCAACAGAAATATTATAAATTTATTCAAAATCATATGTTTATTTGTTCGGCAAACAGCTGTTTATCGGCTTGATTTCATGGATGTAAAACAGCTGAATTGAATGACTATGAGAAACAATATCTTGTTTACTAGTAGTTCTGTGAACAGTAGACCTCACGCAGTATTCTCATCCACAAGTACCTGATTGAAACTATAGACCTTATGGAAATACAGCAAGAGACTGACGCACATCTGTGTTATCACTTGTCAGCTGATTCATAATGAATAATTCTATGGTCTGATTTTCACTCTAATATTGGCGTATGAAGGAGGCTCCTTTGTCCTTTTATATTATCCTTGAAATGCAAAATTTCCAAAAACCTTGTATATACGTCGACGCGCAATAAAAAAAGGAACATACCTGTCAAATTTCATGAAAATCTATTACCGCGTTTTGCCTTAAATGCACAACATATAAACATATGAACATTTAAACATTTAAACATCCAAACATTCAAACATTCAAACATTCAAACATTAAGAGAAATGCCAAACCGTCGACTTGAATCTTAGACCTCACTTCGCTCGGTCAACTACGACAAAAATCTGGTGTGGCGCACTCACACAACTTTCCTTGCTGTTATAAAAGTTGATCACGTGACGCTAGTGTTCACGCGCATCTCAAGTCTACTATTCTAAGATCTGAGCCAGGACAATAACGCTGGAGACACACGAGGTATGCTATCTCTTCATAGTGAATGATTTAATAGAATCAACGGTGCCAACATTTAACGAACACAACTAAGAAAAATCATCAAATTCGGTGCACACATAAAAAAGTCATTGAATGTCGAAATTTGAGGCTCGATTATTATCTATTCAAAATCATATGTTTATTTGTTCTGCAAACAGCTGTTTACCGGCTCGATTTCATGGATGTAAAACAGCTGAAATTGAATGACTATGACAAAAAAATCATGTTTATTATAAGACCCTCGATAGGGTGTAATATTAATTGACCGAGCGAAGTGAGGTCCAAGATTCAAGTCGACGGTTTGGCATTTCTCTCAATGTTTAAATGCTTGAATGTTTAAATGTTTGAATGTTTAAATGTTTAAATGTTTAAATGTTCAAATGTTTAAATTTTTAAATGTTTGAATGTTCAAATGTTTAAATGTTTAAATGTTTAAATGTTTAAATGTTTAAATGTTTAGATGTTTAAATGTTTAAAT
Source organism: Nilaparvata lugens (assembly GCF_014356525.2). Taxonomy (NCBI): domain Eukaryota; kingdom Metazoa; phylum Arthropoda; class Insecta; order Hemiptera; family Delphacidae; genus Nilaparvata; species Nilaparvata lugens. Next base: position 5,889,249 of record NC_052512.1, on the reverse strand, counting down.
GTTTAAATTTTAAATGTTTAAATGTTTAAATGTTTAAATGTTTAAATGTTTAAATGTTTAAATGTTTAAATGTTTAAATGTTTAAATGTTTAAATGTTTAAATGTTTAATGTTAAATGTTTAAATGTTAAATGTTTAAATGTTTAAATGTTTAAATGTTTAATGTTTAAATGTTTAAATTTTGAATGTTTAAATGTTTAAATGTTTTAATGTTTAAATGTTTAAATGTTTAAATGTTTAAATGTTTAAATGTTTAAATGTTTAAATGTTTAAATGTTTGAATGTTTGAATGTTTAAATGTTTAAATGTTGAATGTTTAAATGTTTGAATGTTTAAATGTTTAAATGTTAAAATGTTCAAATTTAAAAATGTTTAAATGTTTAAATGTTTAAATGTTTAAATGTTTAAATGTTTAAATGTTTAAATGTTTAAATGTTTAAATGTTTAAATGTTTAAATGTTTAAATGTTTAAATGTTTGAATGTTTAAATGTTTAAATGTTTAAATGTTCAAATGTTTCAATGTTTAAATGTTCAAATGTTTAAATGTTTAAATGTTTAAATGTTTAAATGTTTAAATGTTTAAATGTTCAAATGTTTTAATGTTTAAATGTTTAAATGTTTAAATGTTTAAATGTTTAAATGTTTAATGTTTAAATGTTTGAATGTTTAAATGTTTGAATGTTTAAATGTTTAAATGTTTGAATGTTTTAATGTTTAAATGTTTTAATCTGTTGGAGCCAGCTCTAGTTTTCATTTTTCGTTTTTGAATTGGACGCGCGCTCCTCGTTCAGTTCGTATTTCTTTCACTTGAGTGCGTCGCGCTCACTAGCCGGTAGGCTGTTTCTTTCAGTTCAGTCTCGCTTTGTAATAGCTTGCCTCGAGTCGGGAATTGATATTATTCGTCGATCATTCCCAGAAGAAAATCGTTCTTCAAATTATTATTTTTTCGTTAATGTTAAATCGTACACCATAAACCTACGTTTGGAAGAGTGTTTGCCAAACTCCCTTTAGTTGAAAGTTTTAAACTATTATTTTTCGATTGGAAAGTTCACCGATCTATAGTCTTTAAAGACATTGTAAATATCTCGTCAGAAATATATGTGCAACGTTATATGATGGAAGCCGAATTTACCAACAGTAGATGACAATTGAGCTTGCCTTTTCACCATCCTTGATTCATCTCCTACCTCGGGGACACCTGAATACCTTACCTGGGAGTTGTAAGCTCAATAATATAAATATTACATTAGGTACTCTGCAGATTTTCGGTGAGTTGTTCTTTTATATATTCATTACATGTACTTGTTTCTGTAGAGATATCACTTGTTTCTTTTCTATTCAATACAGTCCACTTTACATCAAAATTATTGATTACCAATTCAAAATCAATATAAATTTCGTAAAGTTGAACCTTAGAGTTTACATTGGTCATCCAGGCCGAATTTTATTGGCTATTTTTTATTCAAATATTTGGCAAGCACTTATCCAATTTTATTGTAAATCGTTTGTGCATGCTAGGGTTCAAACCTGTTTGTACATTATGAATTGAGCCGATCAAGTTGGTTCACTCTTATCTCTATTGTCCGATTGGAACCGTTACTTTGCAATGCTGATAACGTTATCGCTTAGCTTGCTTCGTCTATTGAGCTTTCTCTGTTCAATTTGTACTAACATTATCATTTTGCTTGCTTGAATCATCAATGAAAATCGTTCATTGTTGCATTCGTAATTTTATTCGAAAATTAGTAAATGAAAATCATTAAGACCTTTCCAATATCCAATCATGAGTGAAAAGAAGTTAAAGCTCAAACGAGCTAAACTTGAGCAATATTTCTATCGTATTCAACGTACTTTCGATTTGTCAAAAAAGGCTTTAAAAGAAGAAGCTAGTGCTAAACAATTTCTAATTCTCTATAGTTCCACTCTTAAAACTGTTCAGGATTATGAAGCTGTTGAAATGGAAATACAGGAGCTTGGAATGGAAAAAGACCCGGAATTTGTACCCAAATTTAGTAGTTCACATATGGAAATGTTCGAACATATGGAAGCAATTGCTAGTGAATTGGAAAAACGCAGTCAGGTTGTACCTAGTGTTTCTACCCCGGCTCAACCTGTATCTTCCAATAAGGATTCGTCTAATATTTTACCAAAAATTGAAATTCCTGTGTTCGACGGAGATCAATCAAAATGGGCGGTATTCTACGAAATGTTTAAATGCATGATTCATGACAACAAATCGATTCCAAATCAACAAAAGGTCCAATATCTGGTGTCCAAACTATCTGGAGAAGCGGCTAATATTTCACGTCATCTACCACCTATTGCTAATAATTATGAAATTATTTGGGATGCATTAATTAAGCGGTTCAATGACCCCCGCTCACTCTCAAATGTGTACTTGAAACAAATTTTCGAATTCAATTGTCTAAAATCTGAGTCTCGTGCAGGTTTAGTTTCTATAGTCGATCAGTTCTGTGGTTCAATTACTGCTTTAAAACGCCTACGAGGTGAAGATGTATCTGATGCAATATTTCTGTTCCAAGTGTTGAAAATTTTAGATCCTGTTTCTCGAAAGGCATTTGAAGCTTCAGTTCATACTAAGGATGATCCCACATATACTGATTTTGTTTCATTCATTGAAAGGCAGATTAAATCGTTACCGCATGACGAATCGTCTAAACAATGCAAGCCAGTAGTGAAACCAATACCAAAATCCAAAGTGTTGGTTGTTCAATCGAATTCGCAAGTGACCAAATCACCGGTAAAAATATCAGAATGTCTGAAATGTTCGATGACAAATCATAAATTGATCAATTGTCGTCTTTTTCGTCAGTTATCACCTTGGGACCGTTTTCGTTTTGTTAAGGAGAAGGGTTGCTGTTTGAAATGTTTCTCGCCAGCCCATCGTAGTAAAGATTGTACTTCTTCCAACTGCGAGGAATGTAGTCAGAAGCATAATTCGCTTTTACATTTCGGAAATGCTTCAAATTTGTCATCAAATTCGGATGCGAAAAAGGTAGAAAATAATACTATTACCTGTTGTTCTATCGATTCGAAGTCGGCACCGTATAGTGTTCTACTATCAACTGCTCAAGTCGAGGTACCTGATAAGAGAGGTAGATTGCACAAAATAAGAGTTTTAGTTGATTCAGCTAGTCAAAGTCATTTCATTACTCGTAAACTTTGTCGTAAATTGCAACTATCGATTTCTCCTTTCCAATTAATTGTGAATGGTTTTGGCGGAAATTCGCAATCAGTTTTTGGTCATACTTTGTCACGCTTCAATCTCGACTCGATTCTAGTGTTAAATTTTCCATTGAACCATTAGTTGTCGAAAAAATCATGGAACAGCTTCCCACTAGTAAAATTGATAATTCTAAATTATCAAATTTGTTTGGTCTTCGACTTGCTGATGAAAGTTATCACATTCTCAGCGAAATTGACGCTATTATAGGAGCTGAATTAGTGCCCCATATTTTCCGAAATGGTCGTGTGGAAATTGATTCGAATTATTTGATGGCCTTGGAAAGTGTTTTCGGTTATATTTTGATGGGTAGAGCCCCTATTTTAACTCAATCTTCAGAAAATTCAACGTGTTTGATGACTTGTCTAACATCACCGTTGGATAAGTTAGTTCGAAAATTTGGGAAGTGGAAAGCGTTCCAGATGTAGGAAAACAACTCACTGCTGATGAGTTGGAATGCGAGAAGAATTTTGCATCGTCCGTTCGTTGTGAAAATTCGGGTAGATTCGTTGTCTCATTATCGTTTTCAAAATCCCCTGATTGTCTTGGTGATTCTTATGCTATGTCAGAACGTCGACTCATCAGTTTGGAGAAACGACTGGCACGTGATCCAAACATGCGTTTAGTGTATCACGATGTCCTCTTGGATTATCTCAAACAAGGACACATGGAATTGATAAAAAATCAGAGTGATAAAAGTGGTTATTTTATACCTCATCATGCTGTAATCAAAACTCAGAGTCAATCAACGCCTTTGCGTATTGTCTTTGACGCAGGCGCGAAAACTACTACTGGAGTATCATTGAATGATATACTTCATATCGGCCCCAAGTTGCAAACGGATATTTTCGTTCTGTTAGTCAATTTCCGGTTATTTTCTATCGCTGTAACTGCTGATATAAAGCAGATGTATAGACAGATTCTTGTCGATGAATCGTGTCGCAAATTCCAGCGTTTGTTATGGAGATTTTCGTCCAATGATCCCATACAAATTTTTGAATTAAAAACTGTCGTATTTGGTCTGAGTGAGTCACCGTTTCTAGCTCTCAGAACTGTCCATCAACTTGTTCAAGAAGAAGGTGAAAATTTCCCTGATGCTAAAGCTCGTATTCCGAGTGACATGTTTATGGATGATTTGGTGACAAGTGTGTCTTCTTTAGGTGAAGCAAATCGTCCTTGTAGTCAGGCAAAAGAATTGTTCGAGAGAGGCGGATTCGAACTTACTAAATGGAGTTCCAATTCACCTGAATTGATGAATGATTTCTCGGAAGATGAAAAATCGGCCTTGTCTAAAGATTTCGAGATGGGGAATTTGTTGGCTGTCCTAGGTTTGAAATTGCAACCTGGTAGTGATTCGTTTTGTTTTTCAGTGAATCCTAATCAGTCTGTTCCTACCAAACGTCACATTTTATCGGTAGTAGCACGCATTTTCGATCCTTTGGGACTCTTGTCACCCCTAACTTTTTTTCTTAAATGTTTAATTAAACAAATATGGAATGCTGGTCTTGATTGGGACGATTCAGTACCTCCCTCTATTGCGCTTCAATGGGAGACATGTCAGAAGGAGTTCCCTTTATTGTCCAATCTCTTCATACCACGTCATTTAGGAGTGATGAATGATTCGAAAATTACTGTCATTGGTTTCTGTGATGCATCGACTTTAGGTTATGGTGGTGTGATCTACATAAAATCTCAAATGGATATGCAACCTGCAACTATCACATTGTTGTGTGCTAAATCAAAAGTCGCGCCATCTAAGACTTTATCCATACCTAGGCTTGAATTATGCGCGGCGCTCTTGCTCGCTGAATTAATACAGGTTGTTGTCTCTGTTTTGAGCCTTCGTTGTCACGTGACTCGCGTTGTTGCATTATCGGATTCAACTGTTGTCTTACATTGGATCAGGGGCTGTCCATCTAGATGGCAATCTTTTGTCGCTAATCGAGTTACAAAAATTCAAGACTGTCCTATCAATGACTGGTTACACGTGGCAGGAAATTCAAACCCAGCTGATCCCATTTCGAGAGGTTTATCCCCTTCTGAAATAATTAATCATGATTTGTGGTGGTCTGGCCCCTCTTGGCTAATGTTAGAAGAGAGTGATTGGCCCGTCAAGGTCGATCTGGAACCTATAGAGTGTCTACCTGAGGTCAAGGTTCACTCAATTGTCACTGTAGTACAGTCGGAAAATTCATCTATTAATTCGATTCATCTTTTAATTGCTCGTTGTTCCAACTACCAACGTCTATTGCGTATCATAGTGTTAATATTGAAAGTACTTTGTCTATTGCCTAAACCTCATGAATTAGATTTCGATTTGGCGGAAAAACATTTGTGTAAAGTCGTACAAAAAATTCATTTTTCGAAAGAATTACTGGAATTGAAAGGTGGGAAAGAATGTACTTCTCATCTTCAACAACTGTCACCCTTCTTGATCATGATATTATTCGTGTGGGTGGACGTTTACAAAATTCTGAGTTGAATTATGACAGCTGTCATCCGATTATATTACCGAAAAATGATCCATTGGTCACGCTTTTGATTGATTATTTTCATGAAAAGCACTGTCACGCTGGACCTCATTCATTGGCGTCTATTTTGAGACAAAAATATTGGATTTTATCAGCCCGTGTCCTTATAAGGAGTCATGTACGAAAATGTAACAAGTGTTTTCACTATCGTCCCACTCTTACACCGCCGAAAATGGGCAATCTGCCAGCCTGTAGAACTCTGTCGTCTAAACCATTCATCCAATGTGGAGTTGATTATGGTGGACCCATTCGAATCACCATGGCCAGGCGTCGGAATCCTTTCATATTTAAATCGTACATTTGTCTTTTTGTCTGTATGGCAACTAAAGCCGTTCACATTGAATTAGTTTCGGACTTATCGACCAAATGTTCTTATCAGCTTTTCGCCGTTTCCTTGCTCGACGAGGTCCTTGTAAGGTCATGTATTCCGATAATGGTACCAACTTCGTCGGCGCCTATGATGAGCTAATAAAATTGTCACGGATGCTGAACTCCAAGGAATATCAAAACCTGCTCCAGAATGAACTTGCTGATCATAGCATTGAGTGGAATTTCATCCCGCCAGGTTCACCTCACTTCGGCGGTCTTTGGGAGGCGAATATAAAATCAGTAAAGTCACACCTGTTTCGAGTTATTGGTAACCAGTTGTTGACTTACGAAGAATTGAACACTGTCTTAGTTCAAATTGAGGCTGTACTTAACTCACGCCCGTTATGTCAAATGAGCGCGGATCCGAGTGAACCCCTCGCCCTCACACCGGCTCATTTTCTCACTTTGACACCTCTTAAGTACCTTCCTATGTTGAATGTGGAAGATCGTCCAATGAATCGATTGGATCGGTTTGAATTAGTCAATCGAATGGTTCAGTCTTTCTGGAGTCGTTGGCGCAAAGAATACTTACAAAAATTCAAGACTGTCCTATCAATGACTGGTTACACGTGGCAGGAAATTCAAACCCAGCTGATCCCATTTCGAGAGGTTTATCCCCTTCTGAAATAATTAATCATGATTTGTGGTGGTCTGGCCCCTCTTGGCTAATGTTAGAAGAGAGTGATTGGCCCGTCAAGGTCGATCTGGAACCTATAGAGTGTCTACCTGAGGTCAAGGTTCACTCAATTGTCACTGTAGTACAGTCGGAAAATTCATCTATTAATTCGATTCATCTTTTAATTGCTCGTTGTTCCAACTACCAACGTCTATTGCGTATCATAGTGTTAATATTGAAAGTACTTTGTCTATTGCCTAAACCTCATGAATTAGATTTCGATTTGGCGGAAAAACATTTGTGTAAAGTCGTACAAAAAATTCATTTTTCGAAAGAATTACTGGAATTGAAAGGTGGGAAAGAATGTACTTCTCATCTTCAACAACTGTCACCCTTTCTTGATCATGATATTATTCGTGTGGGTGGACGTTTACAAAATTCTGAGTTGAATTATGACAGCTGTCATCCGATTATATTACCGAAAAATGATCCATTGGTCACGCTTTTGATTGATTATTTTCATGAAAAGCACTGTCACGCTGGACCTCATTCATTGGCGTCTATTTTGAGACAAAAATATTGGATTTTATCAGCCCGTGTCCTTATAAGGAGTCATGTACGAAAATGTAACAAGTGTTTTCACTATCGTCCCACTCTTACACCGCCGAAAATGGGCAATCTGCCAGCCTGTAGAACTCTGTCGTCTAAACCATTCATCCAATGTGGAGTTGATTATGGTGGACCCATTCGAATCACCATGGCCAGGCGTCGGAATCCTTTCATATTTAAATCGTACATTTGTCTTTTTGTCTGTATGGCAACTAAAGCCGTTCACATTGAATTAGTTTCGGACTTATCGACCCAAATGTTCTTATCAGCTTTTCGCCGTTTCCTTGCTCGACGAGGTCCTTGTAAGGTCATGTATTCCGATAATGGTACCAACTTCGTCGGCGCCTATGATGAGCTAATAAAATTGTCACGGATGCTGAACTCCAAGGAATATCAAAACCTGCTCCAGAATGAACTTGCTGATCATAGCATTGAGTGGAATTTCATCCCGCCAGGTTCACCTCACTTCGGCGGTCTTTGGGAGGCGAATATAAAATCAGTAAAGTCACACCTGTTTCGAGTTATTGGTAACCAGTTGTTGACTTACGAAGAATTGAACACTGTCTTAGTTCAAATTGAGGCTGTACTTAACTCACGCCCGTTATGTCAAATGAGCGCGGATCCGAGTGAACCCCTCGCCCTCACACCGGCTCATTTTCTCACTTTGACACCTCTTAAGTACCTTCCTATGTTGAATGTGGAAGATCGTCCAATGAATCGATTGGATCGGTTTGAATTAGTCAATCGAATGGTTCAGTCTTTCTGGAGTCGTTGGCGCAAAGAATACTTACATGAATTACAAACCCGTGTTAAATGGTGTAAGGATTCCACCCCTCTCACGGTTGGTACAATCGTCCTAGTGGATCAACCAAATGTCGCACCGTTGAAATGGCCTCTGGGGGTGATTGAGGAAGTATTTCCCGGTGCTGACGGTGTCGTTCGAGTGGCTATGGTGCGGTGCGCCAATGGTCGCTTCAAAAGGCCGGCTACAAAGTTGTATCCATTGCCTACTCAATAATTTTCCTTTTGCATTTTTTGTTTTATTCTCGTTTTGTTTTATTTTTATTTCTTTCGTCGTTTATTCATTGTTTTTCGTTTCTTTGTTCTCTAGCCTTGTCTGAAAATAGCTTTTCAGCCGGGGGGGGATGTTGGAGCCAGCTCTAGTTTTCATTTTTCGTTTTTGAATTGGACGCGCGCTCCTCGTTCAGTTCGTATTTCTTTCACTTGAGTGCGTCGCGCTCACTAGCCGGTAGGCTGTTTCTTTCAGTTCAATAAATGTTTAATGTTAAATGTTTAAATGTTTAAATGTTTAAATGTTAAATGTTTAAATGTTTAATTTTAAATGTTTAAATGTTTAAAGTTAAATGTTTAAATGTTTGAATGTTTAAATGTTTAAATGTTTAAATGTTTAAATGTTTAAATTTTAAATGTTTAAATGTTTAAATGTTTAATGTTTAAATGTTTAAATGTTTGAATGTTTAAATGTTTAAAGTTTAAATGTTTAAATGTTAAATGTTTAAATGTTTTAAATGTTTAAATGTTTAAATGTTTAAATGTTTAAATGTTTAAATGTTTTAAATGTTTAAATGTTCAAATGTTTAAATGGTTAATGTTTAAATGTTCAAATGTTTTAATGTTTAAATGTTTAAATGTTCAAATGTTTTAATGTTTAAATGTTTAAATTTTTAAATGTTTAAATTTTTAAATGTTTAAATGTTTAATGTTTAAATGTTAAATGTTTAAATGTTTAAATGTTTAAATGTTTAAATGTTAAATGTTTTAAATGTTTAAATGTTTAAATGTTTAAATGTTTAAATGTTCAAATGTTTAAATGTATATATGTTGCGCATTTACGGCGAAACGCAGTAATAGATTTTCATGAAATTTGACACGTATGTTCCTTTTTTAATTGTGCGTTGATGTATATACAAGGTTTTTGGAAATTTTGCATTTCAAGGATAATTTAAAAGTAAAAAGGAGCCTCCTCCATACGCCAATATTAAAGTAGAAATCAGACTATAGAATCATTCATCATAAATCAGCTGACAAGTGATTACACATATGTGTGGAGAAGCCAGTCTATTGCTGTTTTTCCATAAGGTCTATAGTTTCAATCAGGTACTTGTGGATGAGAAAACTGCGTGAGGTCTACTGTTCACAGAACTACTAGTTTTTTGATGATTTACCTTGAATGGTATACAATTCCAAACTTCCTCTCTAACTGATATGAAGTACTGTGTGAAGTATTCATCCGTAAGATGAGCATCAATCTCTACAATGGCTTTGTGCGCTTCTCGGGGCATAGGATCTGTGAAGGTCTGCAAATCATACACCTGTGGTCTGAATTCGAATGGGAAAGGATTTAAACCCTGTTCCGGGGTACAGCTGAAACATAAGGAAAGCTATTATAATGAGGTTCACGTTATAATAGCAGTGTTTGATTAGCAATGGTATTGCTATCCTCGTTTATCATTCAACAAAGCAGATAGCGCTATCTTTTTCTATAGTGAGGTCCACGTTATAATATCAGTATTCGATTAGCAATGGTATTGCTATCCTTGTCCATCATTCAACAAAGCGGATAGCGCTATCTCTTTCTTACTTTGCTCTGTTGCCAGATCGTTTTGTAGCAATGTAGAATTGATAATTAATTTACAAATTATTCCATCTTGAAAATGGAAACTCGATCATTAAAATCCATTGAGAAATATAACTTGTTACTTAATAAAATATAATTGATTATTTTAAACGAGAATGAACAGTAAATATCACATTAATAAACCATCAGCTACTGTCTATAGGAGGCATTGACAAGGCAGAGGATCACAACGTTGTTCTCCATCAGCTACTGTCTATAGGAGGCATTGACAAGGCAGAGGATCACAACGTTGTTCTCCTATCTTTCTCCACTACCATTTTTCTGCTTTATGTTGACCAACTACCCAAAGAACTGATAAATGTTAGAGCTCTCTTATTTGCAGACGATACATCACTTATTTTCAGCAGTTCTCTGTTGGATAATCTCGAAATAAATGCCCACTTAGTGGTGCAGTCCATTGTACAGTTTAAGAATCTATTAACTTGACTTACTTGACTTAGTTCCTGTCGCTCCTTGAGGAGCATAGGGCTTCCGAGAATGTCCTCCATCCAACTCTGTCGCGTGCTAACGCCTTCACCTCCAACCACGTTTTGCCGGCTTTCCCAATTTCTGTCTGGATGGTACGCTTCCACGTGATTTTTGGGCGTCCTCTTGCACGGTGTCCTTGAGGATTCCAGTCCAATGCGTCTTTTTCAATGGCACCTTCTTCCTTGCGCAACGTGTGCCCAATCCATCTCCATTTCCTTCTTTTTATCTGCATTTGGATTGGATCCTGACAGGTGGACTCCCATAGTGCTTCGTTGCTGATAACCTCTGGCCATCTGATGCCCATTATGCGACGCAAACATCTATTTACAAATACTTGTAACATTTTAGAGGTCACTGTAGTCACCTTCCAGGTTCCACATCCATATAAGAGGACTGATTTTACATTGCTATTAAAGAGTCGAATCTTTGTGGCTTTGGATATATTTTTATTTGCCCAAATTGGCCTCAATTGTATAAAAGCTCCATTTGCTTTCATGATTCGACTCTTTACATCTTGATCAGCTCCTCCTTCTACAGTGACCATACTACCGTTTAAATGTTTCAATGTTTAAATGTTTAAATGTTCAAATGTTTAAATGTTTAAATGTTTAATGTTTAATGTTTAAATGTTAAATGTTTAAATGTTCAAATGTTTGAATGTTTAAATGTTTAATGTTTAAATGTTTAAATGTTTAAATGTTTAAATGTTTAAATGTTAAATGTTAAATGTTTAAATGTTTAAATGTTTAAATGTTTAAATGTTTAAATGTTCAAATGTTTAAATGTATATATGTTGCGCATTTACGGCGAAACGCAGTAATAGATTTTCATGAAATTTGACACGTATGTTCCTTTTTTAATTGTGCGTTGATGTATATACAAGGTTTTTGGAAATTTTGCATTTCAAGGATAATTTAAAAGTAAAAAGGAGCCTCCTCCATACGCCAATATTAAAGTAGAAATCAGACTATAGAATCATTCATCATAAATCAGCTGACAAGTGATTACACATATGTGTGGAGAAGCCAGTCTATTGCTGTTTTTCCATAAGGTCTATAGTTTCAATCAGGTACTTGTGGATGAGAAAACTGCGTGAGGTCTACTGTTCACAGAACTACTAGTTTTTTGATGATTTACCTTGAATGGTATACAATTCCAAACTTCCTCTCTAACTGATATGAAGTACTGTGTGAAGTATTCATCCGTAAGATGAGCATCAATCTCTACAATGGCTTTGTGCGCTTCTCGGGGCATAGGATCTGTGAAGGTCTGCAAATCATACACCTGTGGTCTGAATTCGAATGGGAAAGGATTTAAACCCTGTTCCGGGGTACAGCTGAAACATAAGGAAAGCTATTATAATGAGGTTCACGTTATAATAGCAGTGTTTGATTAGCAATGGTATTGCTATCCTCGTTTATCATTCAACAAAGCAGATAGCGCTATCTTTTTCTATAGTGAGGTCCACGTTATAATATCAGTATTCGATTAGCAATGGTATTGCTATCCTTGTCCATCATTCAACAAAGCGGATAGCGCTATCTCTTTCTTACTTTGCTCTGTTGCCAGATCGTTTTGTAGCAATGTAGAATTGATAATTAATTTACAAATTATTCCATCTTGAAAATGGAAACTCGATCATTTAAATCCATTGAGAAATATAACTTGTTACTTGATAAAATATAATTGATTATTTTAAACGAGAATGAACAGTAAATATCACATTAATAAACCATCAGCTACTGTCTATAGGAGGCATTGACAAGGCAGAGGATCACAACGTTGTTCTCCATCAGCTACTGTCTATAGGAGGCATTGACAAAGCAGAGGATCACAACGTTGTTCTCCTATCTTTCTCCACTACCATTTTTCTGCTTTATGTTGACCAACTACCCAAAGAACTAATAAATGTTAGAGCTCTCTTATTTGCAGACGATACATCACTTATTTTCAGCAGTTCTCTGTTGGATAATCTCGAAATAAATGCCCACTTAGTGGTGCAGTCCATTGTACAGTTTAAGAATCTATTAACTTGACTTACTTGACTTAGTTCCTGTCGCTCCTTGAGGAGCATAGGGCTTCCGAGAATGTCCTCCATCCAACTCTGTCGCGTGCTAACGCCTTCACCTCCAACCACGTTTTGCCGGCTTTCCCAATTTCTGTCTGGATGGTACGCTTCCACGTGATTTTTGGGCGTCCTCTTGCACGGTGTCCTTGAGGATTCCAGTCCAATGCGTCTTTTTCAATGGCACCTTCTTCCTTGCGCAACGTGTGCCCAATCCATCTCCATTTCCTTCTTTTTATCTGCATTTGGATTGGATCCTGACAGGTGGACTCCCATAGTGCTTCGTTGCTGATAACCTCTGGCCATCTGATGCCCATCATGCGACGCAAACATCTATTTACAAATACTTGTAACATTTTAGAGGTCACTGTAGTCACCTTCCAGGTTCCACATCCATATAAGAGGACTGATTTTACATTGCTATTAAAGAGTCGAATCTTTGTGGCTTTGGATATATTTTTATTTGCCCAAATTGGCCTCAATTGTATAAAAGCTCCATTTGCTTTCATGATTCGACTCTTTACATCTTGATCAGCTCCTCCTTCTACAGTGACCATACTACCCAAGTATAAAAAGGACTCTACCAGCTCGATATTGGAGTCGCCCATTTTCAAAGGCATGTCTGTTCTTGCATTTACTCTCATTTCCTTTGTCTTTCTAGCATTTATCTGCAAGCCGGCCTTTATTGCCTCATTTGAAATATTTCTCAGCTTTTCTTGCATGTCAGTAAAGCGCTGTGCCAGTAGACAAATATCATCAGCAAAGTCCAGATCCTCTAGCCGCCCTCTTAGGCCCCAAGGTATCCCTCTTCTCCTACCTCCACCAGCTCTTCTCATCACACTGTCCAAAACCAGCAAGAATAACGTGGGAGACAACACACAGCCTTGACGGACTCCAGGAGTGACAGGTAGGGGTTCACTCAAACTTCCTGCATGGAGGACACGGCACTCACAATCCTCATACATATTTCTCAGAATGCTCACCATCTTCTGTGGGATGCCACGATTAATCAGTGTACTCCACATCACTCTTCTGTTAACTGAGTCAAAAGCTCTTTCGAAATCGATGAAAGCCAGGTAAACAGTGCTCTGCCATTCAACACTTTGCTCTAAAATTATCCTCAGTGTGTTTATTAAATCTACACAGCTACGGTGCTTCCTAAGACCAGCTTGTTCTCTCTGTATTTTCCTTTCAACAGAATCCTTTATCCTTTATTTTTTAGGATTACTCTTGCTAGCACTTTACTAGGCACTGAGAGCAGTGTTACCCCTCTCCAGTTTACACAATCTGTAGAGCAACCTTTCTTGGGTATCTTCATTATAGTACCTGTCTTCCATTCTGCAGGAACTCTTTCTTCTTCCCAAATTTTGGTGATTAGGGGATACAAGATATCAGCACTCGTCTCTTCATCAACTTTTAAATCAGCTGACAAGTGATTACACATATGTGTGGAGAAGCCAGTCTATTGCTGTTTTTCCATAAGGTCTATAGTTCCAATCAGGTACTTGTGGATGAGAAAACTGCGTGAGGTCTACTGTTCACAGAACTACTAGTTTTTTGATGATTTACCTTGAATGGTATACAATTCCAAACTTCCTCTCTAACTGATATGAAGTACTGTGTGAAGTATTCATCCGTAAGATGAGCATCAATCTTTACGATGGCTTTGTGCGCTTCTCGGGGCTCAGGATCTGTGAAGGTCTGCAAATCATACACCTGTGGTCTGAATTCGAATGGGAAAGGATTCAAACCCTGTTCCGGGGTACAGCTGAAACATAAGGAAAGCTATTATAATGATGTTCACGTTATAATAGCAGTGTTTGATTAGCAATGGTATTGCTATCCATGTCTATCATTCAACAAAGCAGATAGCGCTATCTTTTTCTATAGTGAGGTCCACGTTATTATATCAATATGTGATTAGCAATGGTATTGCTATCCTTGTCTATCATTCAACAAAGCAGATAGCGCTATCTTTTTCTATAGTGAGGTCCACGTTATTATATCAATATGTGATTAGCAATGGTATTGCTATCCTTGTCTATCATTCAACAAAGCAGATAGCGCTATCCTCTACTATAGTGAGGTCCACGTTATAATATCAGTATTTGATTAGCAATGGTATTGCTATCCTTGTCTATCATTCAACAAAGCAGATAGCGCTATCTTTTTCTATAGTGAGGTCCACGTTATAATATCAGTATTCGATTAGCAATGGTATTGCTATCTTTGTTCATCATTCAACAAAGCGGATAGCGCTTTCTCTTTCTTACTTTGCTCTGTTGCCAGATCGTTTTGTAACAATGTAGAATTGATAATTAATTTACAAATTATTTCTTCTTGAAAATGGAAACTCGATCATTAAAATCCATTGAGAAATATAACTTCTTACTTAATAAAATATAATTGATTATTTCAAACGAGAATGAACAGTGAATATCACATTAATAAACCATCAGCTACTGTCTATAGGAGGCATTGACAAGGCAGAGGATCTCAACGTTGTTCTCCTATCTTTCTCCACTACCATTTTTCTGCTTTATGTTGACCAACCACCCAAAGAACTGATAAATGTTAGAGCTCTCTTATTTGCAGACGATACATCACTTATTTTCAGCAGTTCTGTGTTGGATAATCTCGAAATAAATGCCAACTTAGTGATGCAGTCCATTGTACAGTTTTAGAATCTATTAAAGCTGACAATAAATAGCAAGAAATGTCAATACCTCCAATTCAAAAACAGATATAATATAATAGAAGATAGGAAGATAAACATTTTTGTGAATGATTGTCAACTTGATGATGAAGATCTGGTCAAATTTTTGGGTATTTTATTAGATAGGCGACTGACTTGGACTCCTTATATTGAAAAATTGTGTGCCAAAATAGCATTTGGAGTATTTGTCATGAGACAGCTTGCAAGGCTCAGAGATGAAAAGCTACTAATAACAGCCTACCATGGTCTCTTATTGTCGCATATAAGGTATGCCATCATAGAGTGGGGTAACTTGTCAAAACAAAAAATGGATAGAGTATTTAAGATGCAAAAGAGAGCTGTTAGGTGTATAGGAGAAGCGAATAGGCTAGATTGTTGCAGGCCACTGTTCAGGTCACTGAGTCTACTAACAGTGCCTAACTTGTTCATCTTTGAGGTTATTTTATTCGTGATTTGAGCCAAAATCTTGACGTTCATGATTACAACACGCAAAACCCATCTGACTATCACTTGGTGAGGCATAATAGTAGACTATTCGAGAAAAAACCAAGATATACTGGTAGATTATTCTATAACAAGCTACCGCTCATGCTGAAAAGAATTGAAAATACCCAGACATTTCAAAAACCAATTGAAAAAGTATTTTCGCCACACTGCACAGAAAGCAGCTGTTTTCCAGTCCCTAGGTAGATCTGAAAGACATTGTTTGCAAACGACTCTCGTCTGACGTCAGAACAGGTTTCTTTCCGGCTAAGGCCGGAAAGAGTACCCTTTCTGGCCGCTAACATGGAACTAAGAAGGGTGAGACTGCTATTCTAACTTTTTTGAAAATGTGTTTGGACAACTGTGCCATATGGTGCATTGTGTTCAGGAGGGTGGGATCGGAAATTCCCACCCCACTTTGAGCACCCTACGATGTCTGGCTCTTGAGATATGAGACATCAAAGTTTCCCCCACGCCCTTAATAAAACATTCTTATTCTATTTATTATTCTTATATAGCTGATGCCAAAAAGTTAGGCGGCTTCATGGGTCACATGGAGTAACATACTCACAGCTGATGCAATGCATCTATTTATTGTCTCTTTTGATTTGAAAATCATCACCTGAGCCAAGCTAGATGACAACTCTACTTGACAACATCATCTGTTGACGAAACCGCCTAACTTTTTGGCATCAGCTATACCTGTAGTGTGGCGAAAAATATCGTACGCGACTCTCTCAGAAAAGTGTTTACGGTATTCGGATAGCATATTCCCGGGCTCGGCAAGCCTCGCCCGGGAAACTATCCTCATACCGTAAACACTAACTTTCTGTGCGTAATATACTATCAATTGATGCAGCTTCTTATAGCTTACAAGAGTTCCTTTCAGATTGAACTAGCTCCAAAGAATTAAAATATGATAAGTAATTAGAATGGGGCTATATTATCGACTTATATGTTCACTTGACTATTCCATATGGATTGGTGATTTATACACTTTGCCTGTTCTGTACTATATGGGATTGAGTATTCATAAGAATGACTTGTCTTTTAAACTCCCTCCTGGAGTCTCCAAGACGAAATCTGAGATAAAACGTGGACCTCACTATAGAATGTTTTTGGATTTGGTCCGGGAGCAAATAATGTAGGATACCATGGTGAGGACAACGTTATAATGGTAAAAATGATATATTTCATTGTTTATCCACAGGGAGAGATGGGAGTATATGATTTAGAGGAAGTGAGAGAGGGTATGGAGAGAGAAAAGAAGAAGATGTGGAAGAAGAAAAAGAAGGAAGTGGAGAAGAAATGGGGGAAGAAGGAGAAGTTGGAGAAGAACTGGAATAAGAGTAAGAAAAAGAACAAGAGGATGAAGATGTGCCGAGCACTCTTTAGTTCAGGCCTTTTCCCAAGTTAAAATAGTAAATTTAATACGCAATAGACTAGAGCCATTATTGTAAGTGAGTATGCGAAATAAATTATTTTCTCTCTATTATGAACGACCATGACTTCGAGTTTCCCATGATAGATATTTAAAAATTTTGGCTCCGAGTCGTCGAGGAATGTAGATTATGGAATTATCTCTAAAACTTAGCCTTCTTGTCGCGACATGGAGTGCGATAAGCTGGAAAACAGCAAGCAATGAAATTCTAACAAACTACCGATTTTGCAGTTACTATTTGGTCCAAAGGCTCCAGAAGCCACGCGACGATTGGTCAAATTGATTCCCTTCGCCCAATAGGAGACCTGTTTCTAAATACAGTAGTGGGGATTCTCCAGCCGCAAGACCAGATTACGTTTCGGAGGACACTTTGCTAGGAGCACTACGAGAGTAAAGATGTAGTCACTATGTTTCGCCCTTTTTGGGCAGGTTTACTAGTTTATATCATTAGTTAATGTAGGAGCTAGTTTTATTTTTATTAAAGTTTAAATTTTCTAGTAGTGCCATGTCCTGAAAGGTTAAATTGTGTTTCTTCATCATGTACGAATAATTGCTTCTTCAAATAACCGCTAAGGTATGTAAAATAAGGTTAAAATATAATTTAGGGAATTCAATTAATTGAAACCTCAATCAAAGAGTATTTTATCAACAAAGCCTGTTATTTCTCAAGTTAATAATATTGATTGAGGATAATCCTTTTGATTTTATTAGTGATGGAAGATACTTATAAATTTTTTCTAAAGAAGTATAGAAAGTTTTCAGTTACGTTACATTTGAGTTATTGTTTCTGGAGATATATTATCGTAGAGTATTGCTGAAAGTCAGGAAGATAGCCTTTAAATTGGAATGGAATTTTTAGGATTATGTTCATATTGAGTTTATGACATTTAATAATTTATATTTTTCAGACTCTGTTTTCTCATGTCATTGAGGCTTTTCAATGATTTGATAAATTTTTTATGATAGAAATCTTAATAGACAAAGAAGAAAGTTTTCTTTTCCATGAAACTAATATAATGAATGTTCAAATTTTAATATAATTTAATTATTTCTATGTGTCTACTAATTTTATTTAATTAAAGGTAAAAACTATCTACAAGATGAATCTTATAAGGCGAACATTATTTTTACCTTGAAGTGGAATTTTCAATATTTTTTTCTTCTATTGTGTTATAAAGTGTCTTGTTTTGTTTTGTGATAAATTCATAATTCTAGTTGATACTCGTTTTTGGACTTGTATTTGTAGGTAAATCAAATCATAAACTCTGGAATGTTCATTTTTAATTAAGGTTCTGAGCAGTTTTGGGCAAATGCTCGTTGTTTACACTTGGATTGCGTCCTATAGTTCAAAAATAATAAATAAAATAAATGTTGGCTAGCGCACAAGTTTCCAACAATACTAGCCGAGCTACTATATGAAAAATTATATTTGATATCGCAAACCAAACGAAAAATATCATATAAGTTAGCATCATTTCAATCTGAATTATTCCTTTTCTAAGAGTATTATATCAATTTATATAAAAGTTAACATCATAATTAATGAAGTATTCATTTCCTAAAAGCATTATATTGATTATTACGGGTGTTTTCATAAATGTTGCATTGTATATTAATGACACTCTGGCAAGTAAATTCGTTTTAATTTGATCTTAGATTTTGAGAATGAAATCAGAACGTCAAGATAAAATCTAAATTAAATAACAGAATAAACTCCTGTTTTAGCTTTTGATGAATTGTAGGAAGAGTTAGAAATTAATGCTGTAATACATTTATTTACAGCAGTTCATGTCTGTCCCCAAACCAACTTCATGTACCACCCCTTTGGTTCCGCAACTTTATGTAACACCGCTTCAAGACACCTGTTCAGACGACAGGTCTAAGGACATAAGAGGACTTTGCCATCAAGCCAAATTCAACCGGTGAAAGTTCACCACCAAAAACAAGGTACTGTAACCCCGACGATAAAGCAACGTACAGACCAACGAAAGTGCAGTGTAGTGAAACAAAGGTTCATTCGAGAATGTCAATCAAAAGTGGGGATTCAAAATTATTATGAAATGTGTTATATGGGTTACTATCAACGAAATTTGGGTTCAACGGGCTTTTCTTTCTTGCGTAATTTCATGTTGAAATCAATTGGTTATTTCATGACTGATATTGTTTGGTTTTGTGACGTATTGCTATCTAAATGGGGATAGTAATGCGCCCCCAAATCAGATGAAGAATGTCACCAAAGTAACATGATATTGTTGTTTCTGTTGTTCGATTTTAGTTGCCAATGTTTATTGAAGCTGTTTGTATTTTTCAATTATTTCAAATTGTAGTGTTATTCTATAGTAGAAACCTATTAAATCTTGACTCTAGCCCGTTCACCTGCATGAATTAGGTATAGACTCAGGTATTTTCTAGATGTGTCTGCCTATTTCTAAATTCTAAATTTTATTCAAAATTATCTTCTTCATCATCTTTTGAAAGGTAAAGGCACACAACTGCGCCACTCTGCTGAATGTTTAGCGAAAGGCACACAACTGCGCCGACTCTGCTGTCTAGAGATATTTAAATCTCTGGAATTCAAATTTTCTAAAAAATTAAATTTTTCATAACTTACTCTAATCATACTAGATCAATTTTCTTAGTCTATAATTGAAAATTCATGCTGTGAACGAGTTGACGGTCAGGATTTTGGTTTGGAGTTGATTGATAATATTTTAGTTGCTACTCCAATTTCTCTGAAGTTTAAATAATTGTAGATGAAATAGGAATGTTATTCAGTTCAGTAAATCCATTAAAGTGAAAAATTTTGAAGTGCTTGAAGATAAAGTCAGGAAGCTTGAGTTGAAAGTATTCTAAAACTTAATTGAAATTGATTATGAGAAATTAAAGGTTAATGGTAGAATAAAAATTGGTAGAAGAAACTAGATAGGTGAAAAACAACTGATTATAAGTGCTGAATAAAATTTTGTATTCTGTAATTCCGTGAATGATGATAGAAATTATTGTGATGTCAACGTACGTATTCTGGTCCACAATCGGGTACTTGGTATCATCATAGTATAGTAGTAGTGAAAGTGAATATTGAGATTCTAAAGGTCAACCCAAGTAAATTAGGAAAATTCGGAAATTATTATGGGAGAATGTTTGAGGAAAAAAGGAAATTTTTTTGATAAGTTTAGGTTGATCAAAGGTAATCAGAGAATAAATAGGAAACTGTTTTATTAGTTATTGTTGATATGTAGTTTTAAAAAGTTGATGAGTAGTTTTTGCCTTGAGATGTTTAAACTAAATAATTGGGTATTGTAGATTAAAGTTGAAATGATAATCAAATCCTTGTGAATTTGTATGAAAATAAGTTGATTGAGATGAGGTTGTTAAGTCCCTTTATCAGTAATATTTATTCTTAAAAAGGTGAATCAGTTTTATTATTGGAGATATTTTTTTTTAGGTGTGATTTTTGCGGTAGGCATGCATAGTGATAGTGTAAAGATCCGTTGTGTTGGTGACGTTTCCTGTAGACTGTGGGGATTTTTTTTTTGTTTGTTCAGTTGAGACTCAAGATTTGGAGGAGGACACGGGGATGTCCTGCCTATGTGTGTTGTTGTTGAATTTAGGTAATTGGCGCGAGTGTAGGTCCGTGTCCAGAGAGAACGGAGCACTGCCCGATAGTTGTCCATGTAACAAATCAAGTAATTAGCTGTGACTAACCTTGCAAATTTGTACGGTGGAATTGTTTAATTTCAGCGAAAGGCACCGAAATGGTGTGAGCTGAGATTTTTGTATCCAGTAGATGGTCTGGTTCATTCGAGAGTTATGGGGCTCATCAGTAGAATAACGTAAACCGAAATCTAGAATATTTAGTGAGTCTTCGTAGTGATTGTAAGGAAAACAATCAGCGTAATACAGTTTAGGGAAGCCCAGTCAAAAGGTTCGTTAATGTTTGGTAGGAAGTCAGCCGCAAAAACACAAGTAATAATTGTTAAAAAAAAAAGGGGTATTATTGAGTTTAAAGTTGCTTAGAATTTGGTATGGTAACGAAAATTGAAAGTTTTAGACAATGAATATTTGAAGTGATTAGTTAAGGTATACAAATAAAATAACAGAGAAACTTTTTCGAGTACCTAGGTAATGTTAAAATGGTTATCAGTGAAAGTAGAATAAATATTGGAACAGTACTGAACGGGTTGAATTAAAATAAAATTAACAGTGAAATTCTTCTAGTGAATTTGAAATGAAAAGGGAGAATCTCTTGAGTTAAGCATGAGTTTAAATTATTCTGTAGTTGAGAGTTGAAAGGTTGATTAAAAGGTTAATTGGGGATATGAAAGTAGAAATATGTGGGAAAATTCCTGTCAAAAAGGAAATAGAATTTTTGTTGGGAAAATTTAATTGAGGTAATTAACAGTAGTAGGACCTTTAGAGATAAGTAGTCAAAAAGAATTAATAAATAAAAAAAATAGGAAAATCTTTAATGAAAAGATACATTTTTTAATGATGAATAGTAAAATTGCAATCAAGTTTTCCATGTGAATAAGTTGGGATATTTTGAGATCTAGTAGAGTAATTGGAACTAGTTGGATATGAAGTTTATTGTTGAGAAATAATTTTGTGAGGCACCAGTAAGGTTGAAAATGTCAGTGAACTCGGGAATCAGTAATAGTGTATTAGTAGTCTATTAATGTATTGATGTATTGGTAAATTTCAATGATGCTGATAATCAGAAGGCAAGCAGTAGCAGTCCATCAATGCTAAGTTAGAGCTGAATTTTCATATTATTAAATCATGCCTTGAGAATTATTCTTCCAGTGTTAAGAGAAAATGTCACGTACTTTGAGTTTGAGATAAATAATGATCAGGAAAAAAAAGGAAACAGATCAGTCTATTGAAGACAAGATTTTTTGTCGTGAGTTATAATTGGATAAGTTTTTGTGAGTATGGCACCACTCTATAGCCTTGTCTCTATACACTCAACGAGATGATCCCCAATGAATGAGAAGGAGAAAAGAGAAAAAGAGTTATGATAAAGATATTTACCGTATTTGTTAGAAGGATTCATTACGGGTTCATGAAGGGTTATCAGTCAAGATTTTGTTACGTGACAATATAATGTATATAGAAGAATCCCGGAATGTAAATAACTTGCGCAACTAGATTAGTCATTAAATTATGTTATTAACCTTGTAATCTTAAATGAATTTAGGTAGGTGAATTAGGTTTAATTTTATCTCATTGATCAGCTGCATACTCGCGGTAAATGAAATGATTGTACAGTTTTCTCACGGTAGTAGATAATTGATTGTTTGGCAAATCGGGTGATTATCAATTTTTGAAGTTATCAACAGTCATATTATCCTATGTGACAATGTATGTACGTGATGTCTCTAATAATAATAATAAGTTATTTAGCATAAGACGATTTATCATAATATTCTATACTATACCCATTTTCAATGGCTCAATACACATCCATTCATAGTTAAGAATTATACATTCACATAGTTAGGAGTTAGTACATATAGATAAAATATATTCTCATTCATAAAATAAAAAGAATAATGTCTAAGGCCTCATATTTTATATTCTGTTCGCTTTATATTTCATATTATTTTGTTGATATCCCTATTCTTATTAGTTACCTTCCGTGATTAATACAATTATAATCTTATCATAGGTTTATTCAGTTCAACTGATTCCATTTTAGTTCACTTTAATACAATTCAGTGATAGAGATTCCTGCTGGAATACAATAATGGATAGAAAATTTTCATAGCTACGGAATGTACATCAAGCATGTGTCATTGCTCTCCGACGACTTGCTAGTGTTGCAGTTTCAACCATTATTATCTTTGAATCGTAGTCTATGTAGAATAGTATTGCCTACTGAATTGCTTCATTCTGTTAAAAATATGTTGCACTCTCAACTCTATAGTAATGATAGTTAGATTTCAATACATTCAGCAGAGTGGAAAAGTTCCATCCTTTACTATTATAATCAACGTACTTCATATTTTACAACAGCAAAGTAACATAGAACCAATTAAAACTATGATGTCTTTTAAACGTTTTCCCTTGTTAGAGTTTGCCAAGAAAATAACCAGGGACTCAATAAAGTGATTGAAGTATTCAAGATTATTATACTTGGTCCGTCTCTAGTACCTACTTAAAAAGTGGACACGCCCATATTGTTTTGTCCTGACTCTTGCCACAGTTTTAAAGACTCTTGCCACAAATCTCAATTAGTTATACATTTTGCTGAATTTCAGAATGATTAAAGAGATTTCTTCTGAAGAGGGCCCTCTTCAAATTGGATCCTACTATCAATCCAGAAATTCGACTCTCCAAATCATACAGAATGCCTCTATGGTAACTTATCCTGATTAGATTTCTTTTGCGTGTTTCACACCGTAAGGAGGGGGAGTGTGCCGAGCACTCTTTTAAATTCAGGCCTTTTCCCAAGTTACAATAGTAAATTTAATACGCAATAGACTAGAGCCATTATTGTAAGTGAGCTATTATAGGTAAGTGAGGATATTTTTGATATTCTTTCCGAAGAATGGACATTGATATGTCCAAAGCTCCGCCAATTTATGTAGATGCATAACAATAGAATGAGTAATAGTGAATACAATATTGCATTAATGATTCAAAATAGATAAATGGAACACACGTTATAGGGTATGATTTGATTAAGATCATAGATTGAGTAACAATTACGATATACAATACTGAAGAACAGAAAATGTTGAGATAAGATGATGAATATGTATTATGTAAAATGGATGAATGAATGGAATGAAGAATGGAAAGGAAGGAAGATTGGGATATTTTCACAGAATATTTGTCAGAGAGATTGATTGATTGATTAAGTACTTTATTTATGTACATTACAATATATACTGGCTTATACACTTATATACAATAGCTTACAATACAGAAAAATTATAGATGAATTTACATAATATAGACTAAGAAATAATTATTGAACTGTATATGATATGAAAAAGCAATTTGTAATATAATAACTATAGATAATAATGAGTAACAATTACGATATACAATACTGAAGAACAGAAAATGTTGAGATAAGATGATGAATATGTATTATGTAAAATGGATGAATGAATGGAATGAAGAATGGAAAGGAAGGAAGATTGGGATATTTTCACAGAATATTTGTCAGAGAGATTGATTGATTGATTAAGTACTTTATTTATGTACATTACAATATATACTGGCTTATACACTTATATACAATAGCTTACAATACAGAAAAATTATAGATGAATTTACATAATATAGACTAAGAAAATAATTATTGAACTGTATATGATATGAAAAAGCAATTTGTAATATAATAACTATAGATAATAATTATATTGTTATGCATCTACATAAATTGGCGGAGCTTTGGACATATCAATGTCCATTCTTCGGAAAGAATATTAAAAATATCCTCCCCACTAACTCTCTACCAAAACGTTAATTTTGTTATTTAAACTAAGGATTTATTTATTAATGGAAATATTGTAAAAGTTTTAATCAATATGAATATTTAAGATAAGAAAAAACAGAAAATTGATAAAGTAGAATAATTATATAGGTAGATAAGATCAAATAATTGATTAATAAAATAAAGTAGGCTGAAAGTAGATCAGGGTTATCAACTTTCAGTAATATTCAGCAGTATGCAGTGGATAATTGAAATAACATGAGTTTATATAATATATATATATATATATATATATATATATATATATATATATATATATATATATAATTCGTTCTATAACATGGTGTAAAGGTTTATATTGGTGGAATGGGTGAGGGATGGTTTTCATGTGATCGTTCTAGGGCCGGACAGTTTCAGTCATTTGTTCCAAAAGATATTTTCTTAAAGTCAGGATTAAGCTCGCTCGGCTCTCGATAGACCTGATAGAAACAGGAAGTGTATTCCATGCACGACAGGCACTGACTAAGAAGGATTCTGTGAAAATAGTAGTTCGATGATTGGGTATCCTTAAAGTACTTTCTCCGGTTCTAGTATGTGAAGCATCTATCCTCCTACCTTCAGAGACAAATTTGAAATCATCTTTAAAATAGTTCGGATTACCGTATTTCAAGATATATCTAACAAGCTTGACTATTCAAAAAAGCCTTTGATCGGGAAGCTTTAATGTTGAACTAGCAATGTGGGCTGGGGTGATATGATCATGGCGTTGGAGAGAGTAGACGAAACGTAGACAATAATTTTGGCAACGCTGTAGTTCAGAGTGACTTGCATATCGTTGAGAACAGAATTACAATACATTAAATGTGGAAAGATGAGAGATTGAACCAATAATAATTTAATGTTTCTAGGGAGGATATCGTGCATTTTCTTCAAAGAGAGAGAGAGAGAGATTGATTGATTGATTGATTGAGTACTTTATGTAGATTACAATATATACTGGCTCATACACTTATATACAATAGCTTACAATACAGCAAAATTATAGATGAATTTACATAATATAGACTAAGAAAATAATTATTGAAAGTATATGATATGAAAAAGTAATTTGTAATATAATAACTATGGATAATTATATTGTTATGCATCTACATAAATTGGCGGAGCTTTGGACATATCAATGTCCATTCTTCGGAAAGTATATTAGAAATATCCTCCCCACTAACTCCCTACCAAAACGTTAATTTAATTAATTAAGCTTGGAATTTATTTATTAATGGAAATTTTGTAAAAGTTTTAATTAATATAAATATTTAAGAGGAAAAAACAGAAAATTGATAGAGTAAAATAATTATATAGGTAGATAAGATCAAATTATTGATTAATGAAATGAAGTAGGCTGAAAGTAGTAAGGGTAATCAACTTTCAGTAATATACAGCAGTATGCAGTGGATAATTGAAAAACATGAGTTTATATAATATATATATATATATACACAATTCATTCTATAACAGGTTTAAAGGTTTGTATTTGTTGGATGGGTGGGGGATGGTTGTCATGTGATCGTTCTAGGGCCGGACAGTTTCAGTCATTTGTTCCAGAAGATGTTTTTTTAAAGTCAGGATGAAGCTCGCTCGGCTCTCGATGGACCTGATAGAAACAGGAAGTGCATTCCATGCACGACAGGCACTGACTAAGAAGGATTTTGTGAAAATAGTAGTTCGATGATTGGGTATCCTTAAAGTACTTTCTCCGGTTCTAGTATGTGAAGCATCTATCATCCTACCTTCAGAGACAAATTTGAAATCATCCTTAAAATAGTTTGGATTACCGTATTTCAAGATATATCTAACAAGCTTGACTATTCAAAAAAGCCTTTGATCGGGAAGCTTTAATGTTGAACTAGCAATGTGGGCTGGGGTGATATGATCATGGCGTTGGAGAGAGTAGACGAAACGTAGACAATAATTTTGGCAATGCTGTAGTTCAGAGTGACTTGCATATCGTTAAGAACAGAATTACAATACATTAAATGTGGAAAGATGAGAGATTGAACCAATAATAATTTAATGTTTCTAGGGAGGATATCGTGCATTTTCTTCATAGAGAGAGAGAGAGATTGATTGATTGATTGATTGAGTACTTTATGTAGATTACAATATATACTGGCTCATACACTTATATACAATAGCTTACAATACAGCAAAATTATAGATGAATTTACATAATATAGACTAAGAAAATAATTATTGAAAGTATATGATATGAAAAAGTAATTTGTAATATAATAACTATGGATAATTATATTGTTATGCATCTACATGAATTGGCGGAGCTTTGGACATATCAATGTCCATTCTTCGGAAAGTATATTAAAAATATCCTCCCCACTAACTCCCTACCAAAACGTTAATTTAATTAATTAAGCTAAGGATTTATTATTAATGGAAATCTTGTAAAAGTTTTAATCAATATAAATATTTTAGAGAAAAAAACAGGAAATTGATAGAGTAAAATAATTATATAGGTAGATAAGATCAAATTATTGATTAATAAAATGAAGTAGGCTGAAAGTAGTAAGGGTAATCAACTTTCAGTAATATACATCAGTATGCAGTGGATAATTGAAAAACATGAGTTTATATAATATATATATATATATATACAATTCATTCTATAACAGGTTTGAAGGTTTGTATTTGTTGGATGGGTGAGGGATGGTTGTCATGTGATCGTTCTAGGGCCGGACAGTTTCGGTCATTTGTTCCAGAAGATGTTTTTTTAAAGTCAAGATGAAGCTCGCTCGGCTCTCGATGGACCTGATAGAAACAGGAAGTGCATTCCATGCACGACAGGCATGACTAAGAAGGATTCTGTGAAAATAGTAGTTCGATGATTGGGTATCCTTTAAGTACTTTCTCCGGTCCTAGTATGTGAAGCATCTATCATCCTACCTTCAGAGACAAATTTGAAATCATCTTTAAAATAGTTCAGATTACTGTATTTCAAGATATATCTAACAAGCTTGACTATTCAAAAAATCCTTTGATCGGGAAGCTTTAATGTTGAACTAGCAGTGTGGGCTGGGGTGATATGATCATGGCGTTGGAGAGAGTAGACGAAACGTAGACAATAATTTTGGCAATGCTGTAGTTCAGAGTGACTTGCATATCGTTAAGAACAGAATTACAATACATTAAATGTGGAAAGATGAGAGATTGAACCAATAATAATTTAATGTTTCTAGGGAGGATATCGTGCATTTTCTTCAAAGAGAGAGAGAGAGAGATTGATTGATTGATTGATTGAGTACTTCATGTAGATTACAATATATACTGGCTTATACACTTATATACAATAGCTTACAATACAGCAAAATTATAGATGAATTTACATAATATAGACTAAGAATTGATTGATTGATTGATTGAGTACTTTATGTAGATTACAATATATACTGGCTTATACACTTATATACAATAGCTTACAATACAGCAAAATTATAGATGAATTTACATAATATAGACTAAGAAAATAATTATTGAAAGTATATGATATGAAAAAGTAATTTGTAATATAATAACTATGGATAATTATATTGTTATGCATCTACATAAATTGGCGGAGCTTTGGACATATCAATGTCCATTCTTCGGAAAGTATATTAAAAATATCCTCCCCACTAACTCCCTACCAAAACGTTAATTTAATTAATTAAGCTAAGGATTTATTTATTAATGGAAATTTTGTAAAAGTTTTAATTAATATAAATATTTAAGAGAAAAAAAACAGAAAATTGATAGAGTAAAATAATTATATAGGTAGATAAGATCAAATTATTGATTAATAAAATGAAGTAGGCTGAAAGTAGTAAGGGTAATCAACTTTCAGTAATATACAGCAGTATGCAGTGGATAATTGAAAAACATGAGTTTATATAATATATATATATATATATACAATTCATTCTATAACAGGTTTAAAGGTTTGTATTTGTTGGATGGGTGGGGGATGGTTGTCATGTGATCGTTCTAGGGCCGGACAGTTTCAGTCATTTGTTCCAGAAGATGTTTTTTTAAAGTCAGGATGAAGCTCGCTCGGCTCTCGATGGACCTGATAGAAACAGGAAGTGCATTCCATGCACGACAGGCACTGACTAAGAAGGATTTTGTGAAAATAGTAGTTCGATGATTGGGTATCCTTAAAGTACTTTCTCCGGTTCTAGTATGTGAAGCATCTATCCTCCTACCTTCAGAGACAAATTTGAAATCATCTTTAAAATAGTTCGGATTACCGTATTTCAAGATATCTCTAACAAGCTTGACTATTCGAAAAAGCCTTTGATTGGGAAGCTTTAATGTTGAACTAGCAATGTGGGCTGGGGTGATATGATCATGGCGTTGGAGAGAGTAGACGAAACGTAGACAATAATTTTGGCAACGCTGTAGTTTATCATTCAGAGTGACTTGCATATCGTTAAGAACAGAATTACAATACATTAAATGTGGGAAGATGAGAGATTGAACCAATAATAATTTAATGTTTCTAGGGAGAATATCGTGCATTTTCTTCAATGCATGCATGGCTGAGAATACCTTTTTACAAGTTTTGTTCACTTGTTCTGACCAGTCAAGAGTATTATTCATAATAATGCCTAAATTTTTAACTGAGCTACAGTAAGGAATGTCATTACCATCTACACTAATTTTGTGAATCGATTCAAGGTCAATATTGTTTATAAGACGAGAATATCCAATTATAATGGGATGTGTTTTGATGGGATTAAGCTTAAGGCCATTTTTCTTTGTCCATTCCACTATCGAATTGATATCCTGATTCATTATTCCAACTGTTTCGTTAATTTTTGTTATGGGACAGCTTAAATATATTTGAAGGTCGTCTGCATAAGTATGGAAACTGGAGAATTTGATAATGGAAGAAAGGTCATTAGCATACAAAGTGAAGAGGAGAGGGCCTAAAATTGAACTTTGTGGTACTCCATGCATAACGTTTTTCCAAGTAGACTTTTTGTCACCGACAGATACACATTGTTTCCTACCTAATAGATAGGATTTAAACCAAACTAACGAGTTGTGACTGAAACCAAGAATAGCCAACTTATTCAGAAGGACTGTATGATCAACAGTATCAATGCTTTAGAAAAATCAAATAGGGTGAGGATGGTGCATTTTCTTTGGTCCATAGCTAACCTTATATCATCAGTGACACGAAGCAGAGCTGTTTCAGTTGAATGGAATTTTCTAAAGCCTGATTGAAAGTTATGAAGCTTACTATTGTTGTCTAGAAATTTTACAACTTGAGCATGAATGAGTCTTTCTAGCACTTTGGACAATGCAGGTAAAATACTGATTGGTCTAAAATCCTCAACTTTATTGGGTGATGGAACTTTATTTAGAGGGCGAACCAGAGCAAACTTCCAGTTTTCAGGGAAAATGCCTTCTTCAATTGACTTGTTGAAAATGTATGTAATGGTTGGTAAAACAGCAAATAACATTTTCTTGATAAATTTAATAGGAATTTTGTCAACACCCGTAGCATTACTATGAATACGTTGAATTGCTCTGAAAGTGTCTTCTTCTGAGATTGGATGGAAATGAAATTGATCAGTAATTGGTAAATCTAAGTTTGTAACCTGCTCTTCAAGATCATCGATATGATTAGCAATGACAACTTCGTCGCGTTGGTTAGAGTGTGAAACGAAATGGTCATTTATATTGTTCAATGGTAAGTCAATTTGTGGATTCGATTTCTGTTTGCCAAGCCCGAATTCTTTTATTCCCTGCCAAAGTGATTTAGAGTCTTGTCTGTTGTTTGTCATAAACGAATTCAAGTACCTAATCTTTGAGTTCCGTAATTCCTGTTTAACTCTATTTCTAAGGCTCCTATACTCTATCAAACTGTCCAAGTCAAATGTCTTTTTAAATTTTCTATGTGCTTTGTCTCTACGTCCCATCATCTTAAGTATGTCTTCAGTCATCCACGGTACTCGTCGTTTTCTATTAATCCTCCTTGTCACATAAGGTGCATGTTTGTCATACAAAGTCAAAGTCCAATTCTCGAAAGTCTTGACCATGTCATCAACTGAGGGTAATGCTTCAATTTGATGCCATGGAGTCTGAGCCACATCAGTCAGGAAGGCGGCTTCATCAAAGTTTTTGAAGTCTCTATAAGTGATAATTTTCTGTTCTGGCTTGGGTATCTTATGGGAAAGTACACAGTAGATCAAATCATGTCTAGAAATAGCTGGGACTGAGATTTGGCCTGCTTGAACAACCTCATTGGGATCACTAACAATGAGAAGGTCAATGAGTGTGTCTGATTCATTAGTATGATGAGTTGGATCGAGAGGTAAAATAGTCATGTTTAGGCATTGGAAAATTGTAGTCAGTTGAAAGTAGTCAAAGTTCCGATTTGTCATGTTCAAGTCGGTGTTCATATCCCCCATAACTAGTATACGGTTATAATAAGGCATAAGAGAAAGCAAGGCACTTTCGAAATCTGTGGAATGACCTATTTTGGTGGGCGATAACAGATACCAACGAGTAATTTATCAGTACTAGATAAGGATAATTCAAGTAGCATAAACTCTGGTCTGGAACAATACTCTTGTTTAGATGTGATTAAAACTTTTGTTTTGATACCATCTTTCACATAAATTGTTACACCCCCACAAGCTTTATTTAATCTATCATTCCGGAAAAGATTATATCCAGGCAAAGCAACAAAATTTGATGGAATACTAGTCTTCAAAAATGATTCGGAATTCCGATTATATTGAAGTCCTGAAAACGGAAGATTGCTCTGAGTTCATCAATGTGGCAGCTGAGGGATTGTACGTTAAGGTGAGGAGCCTTGAAAAGTTTTATGAAAGAGTGGAGCTTATTTGCTAGGAACATACCTGCGTCATTATTACTATTATTGAAATAATCATACCTACTTGAGGGCGAGCGAGCTGACGTGTCAGTGAGGGGCATCATGGAAGCAGCAGACCAATCGTGAACCGACCTCAGAACGACACATGACGGGGAAAATGGGGATGAAACTGATAAAACTCAACCTAAATGGAAAAGTCTCTTGATTCGAGTGCATTCAGTATGCCTTGGCAGTTCGGCTCCCTTCACTATTTATAGCACTAGTTCAAAAAATTCACTAAACACAATAAGATGTAGATGTGTGGAGTTCCGGTGATGAATAATCCTAATGGTGAATAAGATTAAGACTGAGGAAGAACTTGTAGTGGGAGATCTAGTCCAAGTGGAGATAGAGCGAGTAGGTATCCGGCAGTGGAAGAATCGGGTCCAAGTGGAGGTAGAGCGAGATTCAGATTCAGACTCAGATTCAGATTCCTTTATTCATGTCAGAGTCCAGCAGATAATCCAATGTGGTGGGCAGTTTACAGTGGTAGATACTGATGGGAGCGAGCAGGTGGGGGAGCTAGAGAGGGCCAGGGCGGCGGCAAGAGAGAGCGCGTGCGAGAAGTCACAGGAACCAGGTCTGAAAACAGGAAGAAAACTCCAGCAGAAACACAGCAGAAAAAAAGTACAGAGAGTATATGAAAATCATTAAGAGGATAGACAATTAAAAGAGAGTGTACAGAGAGATGGAAAATAAGAACGAGAAATATGAATCAGTAGATTGATTTCAAATTGCAGTTGACGGTTGTTAGAGAGAAGAATGTGAAGAGAGGACTAAGCTGTGTGAGAATACACATAGATTATGTAAGATTATTGTCTAAAAAGGTGGATGGAGAGAGAGATATTAGAAGAGAGTAGTAAATATCCGGTGCATAAAATGAGGTAGATAATAAGAAAATGAAATTGGAGGGATGAGAATAACCGAAGGAGAGAGAGAGGGAGTGAGTAAGAGAGAGCGAAGGGATTGATACAGATAGCATAGAGTACAGTGTTAATGATCTGGTATAGAAATGAAGTAAGCATATCTATATTATTGAAAATATACAGTATAACTAGTTTTGAGCATGAATTGATCTAATTTGGAGGGAGGTCAGAATGAGAAGAGGTAGGAAGAGAAGAAATAATGGAAGTTACAGACAGGTAATACTGCATTTAAGAAAACAGAATAACGAATATATAAATAGAATACGCGAATAGAAGGTTGGAATGTGACTATGGTGAAAATCACAATAGAAGTGCCAATCATAAGTTTACCGTCATTATTACGATGACTGTTATCTCTGTTATTGTTGTCAATTCCACGAAAAGTCAACTTGAATCCTGCTGTAAGTTTACTATACACACTAGTAATATACATGTGGAGACTGGATTCAGGCTTTGTTGATAAACAGAAATGGATTCAATAGATTATGGATTGACAATGAACTGAGATGAGGAAGAAGCGTTATAAACTCAGCAATTCGAAATAGGTTATAAATGTATTATTAAAGTGAACTTAGGTTTCGGAGCAATTTCCATAATTTTATCAGCAGTGGAAAAGGTTCTATTTTTGTACTATGCTATCGTTAGTTAAAAAGTGACACATTGGAAACATCATTCGGTTATGTACTATGCTATGAGTACTATGCTATCGTTAGTTAAAAAGTGACACATTGGAAACATCATTCGGTTATGTCTAATGGAAAACTAGTTTCCTGATTGAGTATTGGATGATTCAATCAGTAAAAACGTTTCAGTATACTAGATGAATAATAATTGCTATAACTAAATTGATATAGCTTTATTCCAGTTATATTTTTTCCATGAAAACAGTATTATATATGTTCAAAAAAGCAAAAATTAATTTTAAGATTCGTAAACATAGAATCCAGTTATATTTTTTCCATGAAAACAGTATTATATATGTTCAAATAGCAAAAATTAATTCGGTAAAAATGGTATCTATAGGGCAATTGTCCAACAAAAAATAAAAGACTGAAAAAATGAAAAGAGAGAAGAGTGATGATTACATGAATAGGCACAATTGAAATAATGAGAGCTCACCTTTAGTAGGAAGATATGACGTGCCAACACCGTGAAGTGTTTACTGGAGGTCGGCAAGACGCTCGGCGGTGTAGATGCGTCGTCCAGGTCCCTCTCCGACGGCGTACTTGATGCGGCCATCGACTGTCCACGTGTTTCTTATCCCGTACTTGTTTGCTGCTGCGTTCAAGAGTGCCAGTCGGTGTTTCGTCAAGTCCTCCCTCACGGTGATGCCAGTGTTCTTGAGCATCCGCCTGGCTGCGAACACCCTCTGCCTCGTCCGGTAGCCGTCGAACCTCACGATGATGGGACGATGACGCTCCTTGCCGGCTGCTCTGCCCGTGTCCTGACCTGGCTGCTGGATTGGTCCCACTCGATGCGAACGATGAATGTCGTCGATCTTCAACTCCACGTTCAGCTTCTCCTTGCAGACTCGCTGAACAATCTGGTCGGTGGACTCCCCCTTTGTCTCCGGAATTCCAAAGAATCGCAGGCAGGTACGGCGACCATATTGTTCAAGATCGTCAATTTTTAATTCTGTCTCCTTCTCAATTGCTGCCATCCTCTGCCGAAGTTCATTATTCTCACCCTGCAATCGATCCAATTCGGATTGGAAGAAGGAGAAAGCCTCTGCGACAGCTTGGTTTACTTCCTTGTTTATCCTCTGTAGAATTTCGTCGGCCAGTTGCGTTGTGTCTTGACAGGGAGGGGTCGTTGACACATGTACCGTTGCACGCCTACCTGCCTTTTGTGTGGGAGTTTCCTGCTTCTTACCGTTGCTCTTCACCATGTTGCAATAGATAAACCAAACCGTGGTCAAACTAATTGGAGGTTATGTAACACTATTTATTGTAATTACTGCGTAATTACAATGAAAATCAGACTTTTAAAAATATTTTATTAAACTATGTGAAAAACTTAATCAACTAATGTAACGCTCGAATCGATTTTAACAAGATAACCCTACAAAATAACGCTTTTCAACGGAGCCGAACTGCACACGTGTTCACTCACTGACCAACAGAGGCGAACTTTATGATCATGGCGTTGGAGAGAGTAGACGAAACGTAGACAATAATTTTGGCAACGCTGTAGTTCAGAGTGACTTGCATATCGTTGAGAACAGAATTACAATACATCAAATGTGGAAAGATGAGAGATTGAACCAATAATAATTCAATGTTTCTAGGGAGGATATCGTGCATTTTCTTCAAAGAGAGAGAGAGAGAGATTGATTGATTGATTGATTGAGTACTTTATGTAGATTACAATATATACTGGCTTATACACTTATATACAATAGCTTACAATACAGCAAAATTATAGATGAATTTACATAATATAGACTAGAAAAATAATTATTGAAAGTATATGATATGAAAAAGTAATTTGTAATATAATAACTATGGATAATTATATTGTTATGCATCTACATAAATTGGCGGAGCTTTGGACATATCAATGTCCATTCTCCGGAAAGAATATTAAAAATATCCTCCCTACTAACTCTCTACCAAAACGTTAATTTAATTAATTGAGCTAAGGATTTATTTATTAATGGATATTTTGAAAAAGTTTCAATTAATATAAATATTTAAGAGAAAAAAAACAGAAAATTGATAGAGTAAAATAGTTATATAGGTAGATAAGATCAAATTATTGATTAATAAAATGAAGTATGCTGAAAGTAGTAAGGGTAATCAACTTCCAGTAATATACAGCAGTATGCAGTGGATAATTAAAAAACATGAGTTTATATAATATATATATACACAATTCATTCTATAACAGGTTTAAAGGTTTGTATTTTTTGGAAGGGTGGGGGATGGTTGTCATGTGATCGTTCTAGGGCCGGACAGTTTCAGTCATTTGTTACAGAAGATGTTTTTTTAAAGTCAGGATGAAGCTCGCTCGGCTCTCGATGGACCTGATAGAAACAGGAAGTGCATTCCATGCACGACAGGCACTGACTAAGAAGGATTTTGTGGGAATAGTAGTTCGATGATTGGGTATCCTTAAAGTACTTTCTCTGGTTCTAGTATGTGAAGCATCTATCATCCTACCTTCAGAGACAAATTTGAAATCATCTTTAAAATAGTTCGGATTACCGTATTTCAAGATATCTCTAACAATCTTGACTATTCAAAAAAGCCTTTGTTCGGGAAGCTTTAATGTTGAACTAGCAATGTGGGCTGGGGTGATATGATCAGGGCGTTGGAGAGAGTAGACGAAACGTAGACAATAATTTTGGCAACGCTGTAGTTCAGAGTGACTTGCATATCGTTAAGAACAGAATTACAATACATTAAATGTGGGAAGATGAGAGATTGAACTAATAATAATTTAATGTTTCTAGGGAGAATATCGTGCATTTATCGTGCTAAGAAAAAGATTGAGCTGCCATCCACAGAGGATATAATGAGATTGAATTGATTTATTATTTCGAAAGAGGAAGAGTTTATTATAAGTAATTTCAAAGATGTAACTTATACTGAACTGACAAAAGTTATCCTCACGCACCTTGTAGTTGCCAACAGGCGCCGAGTGGGAGAGGTTTCTCTGATGGAGCTTAGTAGTTATAATAATAGATCAAAAGCTAAAGAGCCTCAAGGTGAGATTGAAAAAATGCTATCTCAAAGTGAAGTCAAAATGTTTTCAGACTTGGAAATTGTATACTTGAGAGGGAAAAAAGAAGCTAAAGTGGACTGCCTGTTAACCTGCCTGTAATATGATGAAATGTTTAGATCATCTGGTTGCAATCCGTGAAAAAAATGGTGTTTTGAAGGAAAATATATACTTGTTCTGTCTGCCTTTCTCACAGCACTGCATTAGAGGATCTGAAGCCATCAAAGAAATGGCAGATAAGTGTGGTGCAACACTGCCATCTCAATTGACATCTACCAAGTTGAGAAAACATATTAGCACTGTATCACAGTTGCTCAATTTGTCTGAGAATAATTTCAATGCTCTCTGCAAACATATGGGCCACAACCCTTCTGTTCACAGACAGTATTACCAAATGCCTGAAGAGACCATTCTCAAAACGCAAATAAGTGAAATTTTACTTACTCTGGAGCAGGGAAATATCACAAAATATCAAGGGAAAAAACTGAGTGATTTTGAAGTACCACTGACTGCAACTACTGATAGCACCAGTGATTCTGAAGAAGATGAAACAAATTCATTGAATGATTGGAATGAAACATCTGATGGAGGCAATGACTTTGATACAAATTTATTCTCCAATACAGACAACTTCGATGATGGACCCGAAACGCCGACCCCACCTGAGTGTGAAAAGGCTGAGAAGAAGAAAAAGAAGACAGACAACTTCAATGACAATTCTGGCTACAGCCCTTCTTCAAATGAGGGAAAGCCAACAGCTAAGCCAACTTTGCCTTTACACTCACCCTTTGTCAAAAACTCTGTCAAGAAAAAGATTATTAGAGTACAGTGGAGTAAAGAGGAGATGGATAATTTGAATGCATTTTTTGCTGATAATTCTAGGAAGAAGACCACCTACCAAGAATCGATGTGAGGAGTTGATAAACAAATATCCACAGTTCCAAGGAAGAGGAAACTATCTAAAAATCAAGTGGAGAGTTAATGCCATTATCCAAGAGAGGAGAGAGAAGCTGTTGTAATACTTCTCCAAGTGTCGAAACATTGGGCTACTTTTTCACCTTACCGTGTCAAAATGTTTTTTTCAATTCTTGAATTCTTGTTTCATGGTTTAGCTCTAAGGTTGCAACAATGCCATTTTTTCATTCTCTAAAACTATTTCAAGCCAATGTGGATTTTTTTTAATGGCTTACTCTTTAAAATGCGTGGAACAGTGCACCATCATTACCAAGATGGTGCTCACTTGAGAATTCAATATTCCACGCATTTTGAAGAGTGAGTTATTAAAAAAAAAATCCATACTGACTTGTAAAAATGTCAGAGAATGAAAAATTGGCATTGTGGCAACCTTAGAGCCTGAATCATGCGACAATTCAAGCATTGAAAAAACACTTTGACACTGGTTTACATTGGAAATCTTAGATCTATATATTTCTATTATTTTTCATTCTGAAGCTTTGTGTTCAAAGTGTGGTACAACTATCATAGTATTTGTCTCAAAGTATATTACTGGGGCTCTATTGGAAACAAATGAAGAGACAATTTTTAGTAATTATTCAATGTATTGTCCATTTATCAATATTGATGTTGTCATTTCCCTTGTATTGAAGTACAATTATTCATTTATCTCAATCTATGATATTGTGTTCAATGTGATTGATGATTTTTTCATTGGAATCAAATTAAGATAAAATTTGTTTTACTTTGAAAATGTTAGACCTATGTATTTCTATTACAGTATTTTTCATTCTGAAGCTGTGTGTTCAAAGTGTGGTACAACTATCATAGTATTTTTCTCGAAGTATATTACTGGGGCTCTATTGGAAACAAATGAAGAGTCAATTTTCAGTAATTATTCAATGTATTGTCCATTTATCAATATTGATGTTGTCATTTTCCTTGAATTGGATTTAAATTATAAAAAAAACAACTGTTTTGAAAAGTAAAACTCATCATTTCAATTAATTGGTTAAACATCTATCATACGATAACAATAAAAGGAACTTTCCCATTAAAGGCAACCTCGAAAGGTAACTATCAATATCGATATATCGATATCTCCAAGATGTAATGACAAGGAAACAGAATATGAAAAAACGAACGTGCATTTACTTTATAACAACTGACAAGGTAAGGCAAGTTGAACTTAAAAGAAGAAAAATCTATGATAATGGCATAAAAGCAGCAATGTCTGACATAATACTTTCAAATTAATCTTCATCCTCTGCTTCTACATAAATTCTCTCCTCATATAATATATATTGACAAGGTAAGTATCTAGATGGTGATAATTACATTGATAACACTTCCACACCGGTTTACGGTTCTCATGAAAATAATACTCCATCCCATTCTCATTATTGCATAAACGAGTTTTATGCAGCAAACCTTTCTTTTTTAAAAACGAAATTGAATTTTTTTCGTTTGCAGGTGAATCAAACGGCAGGTGAATCAAATGCCACAAGTCCCATATCTGTAAAAATTTCAGGAGCTCCGCCCCATCAATGTAGATGGAATCCCAATTATCAGGCTCCAGATACAATTGAAACAAAAAAAATCAAGTGGAGTAGATTGAGCATGAAAATCTCTACAA
Source organism: Nilaparvata lugens (assembly GCF_014356525.2). Taxonomy (NCBI): domain Eukaryota; kingdom Metazoa; phylum Arthropoda; class Insecta; order Hemiptera; family Delphacidae; genus Nilaparvata; species Nilaparvata lugens. The sequence continues at coordinate 5,850,428 of NC_052512.1, read as the reverse complement.
TTAATGTTTAGTAACATTTTTACCTGAAATTTAAAATAAGCTTTAAATTCGAGAAAATGTGATTATTCAATTGCAAATTATTGTTGATTCTATTAAATCATTCACTATGAAGAGATAGCAGACCTCATGTGTGTCTCCAGCGTTATCACCCTGTCACCAGCTGGCTCAAATCACTGAATAGTAGACTTGAGATGCGCAGGAACACTAGCGTCAGGTGATCAATTTTCATAATGGCAAGGAAAGTAGTGTGAGTGCGCCACACCAGATTTTTCACTTAGGTAATCAATCTTATCATTAATAATCGTGTTATTAGGTAATGATTTTTTATAAAATCAAATCATCTTGAAATACAGCTGATATAATTATAAACATGATCATCATGAATATCGACTTCGATAGAATTGATATATCGATATTGATATCTTTCGAGGTTGCTTTTGATGGGAAAGTACCCAATAAAATTTCTATTAATATTGGTTACTGAGATTTGAGTAACCTAAATTGGATTATCATTGCTAATTAGTCTACAATGAAGCATTGCAAGTATTTTTTAATATAGATCTATTTGTCAATTCCAAAATTTAAATTGAACGCTGTTATTTCTCCCAGAACAATCTTTGTAGATTGATGTGATAGTTCAGTTTTTCTGAAGTTGTTTACAGTTTTATCATTATATAGAGTAAACAAAAAACAAATAAACATTTTTGTCCAAGTAATGACTATCGCTATTATCCTTATAGTATTATATTATATCCTTATTAGTATAAGTTATCACATATCCTCATAAGTACCAAGATTTCGCTCATATCCTCATTAGTACCAAGTTATCTCGTATCCCTCCAAGTACTAAAGATTCTCTCATATCCTCATAAGTACCACCATCTCTCTCATATCCTTATAAAGATCTTTCTCTCGAAAACCGTTATATCCTCATAAACACCAGAAATATTGAATTTTCAAACGAAAAATTTGCGAGAGAGGAGGAGAGCATTTTAATCAACACTTTTTTCTGATCATTTTTCTCTCCTTATAATTCCGATATCATGTTGAATAAGCGATTTTCCAAAAGGGACCATAGATCCAATATCCTCATAAAGTACTGCGCGCTAGACAGAGAGAGAGAGATGGGAGCATATGATATAGAGAAAGTGAAAGAGAGGAAAGAGAGAGAAAAGAAAGTGAAAAGAGAGAGAAAAGAAGAAGTGGAAGAAGAAAAAGAAGGAAGAGGAAAAGAAAAAGGGCAAGAGGGAGTGAGGAGTCGAAGAAGAAGTGATAGATGAAAAAGAGGAAGAAAAAGAAGCGGAGCACGGGCTCCTGCCAGTAGTTACTGTAATCATAATAAGATTGTAATTCAGACAAGTGGCGTATAGGCCATATACTCACGCCGACACAAAGCTTGAATTTCCAAACACCTTGGTCCAGGGAGAGCCAATCCGAAATACTTGCCCCTCTCCGACATGAACCACAGTCTCATTCAATTTCCCTGCATCCTGGAAAATTACTTCCTTTGTCAATTCCACCTGTTTCCCATCTAGTTCAATAGTCTTCTTCTCCAATTGTCTGTTATGAATCAATTCGTCTCGATAACTGTTGATAGAGACAAGAATATTTTCAAGACTATTTTTCTATTCATTCAATAATTTGACACAAGCACTTTATCATTGCCGTAATTTAACAATCCAAGAAATCAAGGTTGATAAATCAACACTTATCACAAGAAAATAAAATTAAATTTGAACATGAAGGAACAGAAGAACATAAGAGAGGTCAGCCCCATATTTAGAACCAAAAATTTCAATAAACTGCCGATAGCTATTAAAGAGACAGTTCCAATCAATTCATTCAAATCGAAAACAAGAAAATCTGATGTGGCGCACTCACACAACTTTCCTTGCTGTTATGAAAATTGAGCAACTGACGCTAGTGTTCACGCGCATCTCAAGTCTACTATTTAAATATCTGAGCAAGCTGGTGACAGGACAATAACGCTGGAGACACACGAGGTCTGCTATCTCTTCATAGTGAATCATTTAATAGAATCAACAGTTGCCAACAGTTTGCAATTGGATAATCACATTTTCTCGAATTTCGAGCTTATTTTCAAATTTAGGTGAAAATGTCACTGAACATTAATTGTAGAGATTCTCATGCTCAATCTTTTCCACTTGGAATTTTTGTTCGAATTGTATTTGAAGCCTGATAATTGGGAATATAAAATCGAACTTTGCATAGATGGGACGGAGCTTTTTAAATTTTTACAGATATGACACTTTTCGCGATTTTCTTTAAAACGGCTTCAACGATTTTGATCAAATTTATACTTAACATAGTCATTGATAATCTATATAAACTGCCACAAGTTCCATATATGTAAAAATTTCAGGAGCTCCACCCCATCTATGTAAAGTTTGATTTTAGATTCCCAATTATCAGGCTTCAAATACAATTTGAAGAAAAAAGTCCAAGTGGAAGAGATTGAGCATCAAAAACTCTACAATTAATGTTCAATAACATTTTCACCTAGAATTGAAAATAAGCTCAAAATTTGAGAAGATGTGATTATTTAATTGCAAACTGTTGGCAACTTTATTAAATGATTCACCATGAAGAGATAGCAGACCTCGTGTGTCTCCAGCGTTATTGTCCTGTCACCAGATGGCTCAGATCTTTGAATAGTAGACTTGAGGTGGGTGTGGTTGACCTAGATGACCTTGAGGTTGGGGTGGTTGACCTGGATGACCTTGAGGTTGGGGTGGTTGACCTGGATGACCTTGAGGTAAAGGGCGACTCTGGTGCACTTGTGCACCAGAGTCGCCCTTTTATATCTACTTTCATTCAAATCGAAAACAAGAAAATCTGGTGTGGCGCACTCACACAACTTTCCTTGCTGTTATGAAAATTGAGCAACTGACGCTAGTGTTCACGCGCATCTCAAGTCTACTATTTAAATATCTGAGCAAGCAGGTGACAGGACAATAACGCTGGAGACACACGAGGTCTGCTATCTCTTCATAGTAAATCATTTAATAGAATCAACAGTTGCCAACAGTTTGCAATTGGATAATCACATTTTCTCGAATTTCGAGCTTATTTTCAAATTTAGGTGAAAATGTCACTGTACATTAATTGTAGATTCTCATGCTCAATCTTTTCCACTTGGAATTTTTGTTCGAATTGTATCTGAAGCCTGATAATTGGGAATCTAAAATCAAACTTTGCATAGATGGGGCGGAGCTTCTTAAATTTTTACAGATATGACACTTTTCGCGATTTTCTTAAAAACGGCTCCAAAGATTTTGATCAAATTTATACCTAACATAGTCATTAATAATCTATATAAACTGCCACAAGTTCCATATCTGTAAAAATTTCAGGAGCTCCACCCCATCTATGTAAAGTTTGATTTCAGATTCCCAATTATCAGGCTTCAGATACTATTTGAAGAAAAAAGTCCAAGTGGAAAAGATTGAGCATCAAAACTCTACAATTAATGTTCAATAACATTTCCACCTAAAATTGAAAATAAGCTCAAAATTTGAGAAAATGTGATTATTCAATTGCAAACTGTTGGCAACTGTTGATTCTATTAAATGATTCACTATGAAGAGATAGCAGACCTCGTGTGTCTCCAGCGTTATTGTCCTGTCACCAGCTTGCTCAGATCTTTGAATAGTAGACTTGAGATGCGCGTGAACACTAGCGTCAGTTGATCAACAGCAAGGGAAGTTTAGGTTAAAGCATTCTGCCGTGATAAGTTGAGTCTTGTTACGCTCCGTGTTTTTTTCGGTTTTCACTGAGTTTTTGAAAACATTTTTGTGAGTTTGAACAGTGCATTGTGTAGAGCTAGACTTGATCTCTCAGATGAAACGACTGGATCCTTGAAAAGTGGTGAATATTGATATGAATTTATAGTTTTAAAGTTTTTTTTAGGTTGAATTGATGAACAGTTTCATATTATTTACTGGGCTGCTAATCGGATCTGCTTATCTCATCGAAGTTAGACAATCACTTCTTTCGAGTTTCTTAGCTAGCGGAGTCAGAAAGTTCTTTTCCTTCATCTTTATCAATTCTCTCTCGCTTCTCTCTTCTCATCGTTATCAGTAATTCTAAATGCATCTGTGAACGCTTTTCTGCTATTCTTCTGTTTTCTCATCGTGGCTTATCGTGAATATTGTATATACCTATATTCTTCCTCAACTGAACTACGTTGTTCTCGATGAACGAAGCTATCATGCTATAGGATTTGATAAGGGAAATCTTTGTCAGATTACACTGAAAGATTGTTTTGCTTACTTATAGCATCACCATAACATCCACGTTAAAATGGCTGTTGATATTAAAACTATGAAAGCTATGTTCGAAAAATTCAAAACAGAAATCAACACTAGTATGAAGAACATTATCAAGAAAGGAATAAGTGCGCTCAATATCCCTTCAATCATGGCTGAGCAGAATAGTAAAATTGAGAAACTGGACAAAGAAAATGAAGAATTGAAACGAGAGCTACAAAAGCAGAGTGCGTTGATTGAGAATATGAGAAGAGAAAATAATCTTATATTCTTTGGTGTCGATGAGGCTGAGATATTGAGGGAGGAAGGAGGTGAGCTTAGGGATTCAAAGAAGAATGTGAGAGTGAGGAGGGGAGGGCTAGAAATTGATGGAAGATTTATCACGTATAAAGAAGTTGAGAGTGAATATATAGAAAATGAACAGTCGAGAGATGATGAAGACCACGAGGGCGTGGAGAGGCAGGATCGGGAGGAAAATCTGAAAAGCGCAGAAGAGAGGCTGAAGGGCAAAACGCAGGAAAAGAAAAATTGAGGCAAGGGGAAGCATCAGATATCAGCTCGTTTTTTCGTTCCTCAGGGGGCGACAAAAGAAATAATTAGTGAAGCCTATCAATAAAACTGTTGTTCAGAACAAATCAATATGAACGACAAGCTAACTCTGAATGTAGTTGCATTTAATGTGGCTGGAATACAGAATAAATTGAATGATGCAGATTTCTCAAATTTCCTTCAAAATTACGATATTTTCCTCCTCTTTGAGACGTTTATCGAAGATGAAAATAGCTTTCTTCTAGTTGAAAAAAAGTTTCCCCAATATGAAATGATTTGGATTCCTGCAATTAGAGCCACATGCTACGGTAGAGCAAGTGGAGGAGAAATTTATGGAATAAAAAGAGGGAATAATTGTACGATTCAACGCAAGTTTGTTAAAGTCGAAAATAATTATATTGTGAGAATCAAAATTGAATCTTGTATTATGATTAATATATTGCCAGTTTATTCGAATTGTAATCACTGGATGCGTGATTTTAACATAATCCAGGAGGTATTTGAGCAACTGGAAGGACAGAATATTATGCTTATAGGTGATGTAAATGGGAGGATAGGCAATGAGCAGACACTGGATGAGGAGCTGATTATTGGTACACATTGTCTGCAGACCTTCCATAGAAATTCCAAGGATTTACTCCTGAACCGAAATGGGAAAATGCTGCTTGAATTGTTTGAGAACTTTGATCTGATTATTTTGAATGGACGGTCGGTGGGCGATAAACATGGTGAATTCACATTCTTGGGTCATCAAGGATCTTCTGTGATTGACGTATGTGCTGTATCTTTGGAACTGCTAAGCTGTCTATCGGTTTTCTCAGTCATCCCAGCTATATTTCCTGACCATCAACCTATACAAGCAACTATAAAAATTGCAGGAGCAGGAAGACAATCCAAAAACATATTGCCAATTATTAGACCGAAGCTGAAATGGGTCTCATCAAAAAGAGCTGAATACCGGAGGCGGCTAGAGAAAGTGATTAACAGGAGAGATATCTGGAATATTGACTTGGAAGATGACTGGTGCTATCTTATTGAAGCTATCAATAAAAGTCATCACTTGCATGGGTGGCACCGGGGGAATGTTCAAGGAAATTCAAGGATGCAAGCTGAGTGGTTCGACAAAGAATGCCATAGAAAAAGAGAAGAAACCTTAAAATTACTCAATGAGTACAGAAAAACTGATTCAGATGCTATAAAGAGGCAGTACATTCACGCGAACTCGGAATACAAAAGACTCTGTGGAGAAAAGAAAAAGGCTTACTGGAAGAAATGTGCACATAGTTTTCGGACGGTGAGAGACTCCAGAGATTTTTGGAAACTGGTTAGGCAACTGAAGAAGAATCAACATATGGCAGGAGCAAGTATTTCTTTGAAAGGCTAGGTGCAGCATTTCAAGGTTCTGTTGAATCCAATAGTACTGGCTGATAGAATGTTGTATCCTGAACCATATGTGCGTGATGACTTTCTAGATGCACCGTTTCGAAAGGAGGAACTAGATAAGGTGATTCTTCACGTAAAGGATGGCAAAGCCACAGGCGAAGACAGAGTTCCGTACGAATTTTACAAGAATGCTCCAACAGTATTCATGAACAGATTGTTGGAGGTCTTCAATAGCATCTACAACGTTTCTCATGTCGTTCCACAGGACTTCCATACTTCGATTGTGTTTCCAATCTTCAGGCAGGAGTTCCAGGCAGGTTTCAGACAGAACTACTCAACGGTGGACAATATCTTCGGTTTGATGGCCATTATTAAAATGCACCTAGCAGTTAAAAGGCAGAAAGTCTATGCCTTTTTCGTCGATTTTTCGGCTGCATTTGATAGAGTGGACAGGCATGCGCTATTTTCCAAACTATCAGATATAGGTTTATCAACAAAGATGATAAAGATTATCCAGAAGATATACAGCAACACATCAGCCAGGGTATGGAGCTCTGAAGGTTTGTCTGATAGATTCTTCACGAATACAGGTGTCAAGCAAGGCTGTTTACTTAGCCCAATTCTGTTCTCCCCCTTCCTCAATGACATAGAGGACGATATGGAAGGAGGAATAAGACTGAATAACGTGTGCATTAAAATTCTTGCCTATGCTGATGATGTTGTCTTGTTGGCATCCGATAAACTGAGTATGACCAGAATGATCAGAGTACTGGAGGATTATTGTAGAAAGTGGAGCTTGCTGATTGAACTGGATAAGTCCAAAATCGTCATCTTAAGAAACGGTGGAAGGCAGGGGAGGCTTGAAAAGTGGTGTTTTGAGGAGAGGCAACTAGAGGTTGTTAACTCGTATAAGTATCTGGGAGTAAGATTGTCCACAAAGCTATCATTAACAGAGCATTTTGGAGAAAAATCACTCTCAGCAAAGATGGCTATGAATCACTTCAATGATATCCTCCTCAATGATGGGATACCATTCAAAACAAAGCTACAAATTTTCGATGCAGTAGGAAGGTCTGTAATTTCTTACGCAGCACAGGTGTGGGGAGGAAGAATCTATGATGTGGTTGAAAGTATCCAGCGTTTCTTCCTTAAGAAGGTATTTTGTCTCCCATCATACACCCCGAATCAGGCTTTGCTTCTGGAGACCGGAGTCTGTCCAATCTTCCTGCATACATCTTCAGTTTGTGAAGCGATGTTTGAATCTGCATGAAGGAAGATATCCATGTATGCTATTGAAATTGATGATTCGAAGAAGGCTATTTCTGTATGATGACTGGAGGATGCTGGATGACTTATTTGGCATTCCATGGGAGAGGATAGCAGCAGGTAGTTTGAACATCGACTAGACGATTGACAGGATTGGAAGTAAGCTGCGAGATGTAAGAAGTAAGCAGCGGGTCGCCATGAGCCAGCGGTACACCATTCGCCGAGAGCTCAATCACTGGAATGATTACATTTCTCAAAATTCCAGCTTTCAATTCATCAAGTGGTTCTTCAAAGCAAGAAATGGATTGATCCGACTCAATAAGTATTCATTCAATGGGAACAGACTCTGCTCATTGTGCAATAGGACGGAGGAGGAGGATGTCATGCATTCCAGTGGAAAATGTCCCATACTCGTCGAGTTCAGATGGCAACACTTTGGCAGAGCAGCATTGTCACGTGAAGATCTGAAGAACTACCTAAACGGAGATGACTAGCTAAAGATAGGTGCATACTGTGTTGGTGCATGGAAATACAGACACTACTTGATTTCAGAGTTCAATGGATAGTGCGTTGTGAACTGTTGAATGAACACTAAGGGAAAAGTATTTTAAAAACAAGAATGTGTAATAAATTCTGTATGGAGTCTGCTCATGACAAACCTCACCCTGACGGTCGTTGACCAAGGGTTTAATGCTTTTTATAACTAAAATTATGTTCTTGTATGATATTATCTAGGAAACAATGTTAAAATAAAAGCAATTATTCATTCATTCATTTATTCATTCAATTGCAAACTGTTGACAACTGTTCGATTCTTTCACTAAGAAGAGATAGCAGACCTCGTGTGTCTCCAGCGTTATTGTCCTGTCACCAGCTGGCTCAGATCTTTGAATAGTAGACTTGAGATGCGCGTGAACACTAGCGTCAAGTGATCAATTTTCATAACGGCAAGGAAAGTTGTGTGAGTGCGCCACACCAGATTTTTATGTCTATATTGACTGGACTATATCATTGCTTTCACAAAGCTTCCCATGGCAAGGATTCGATCGAGTTGTATATATTTTAAGGGCATGCAAAAGTATACAATATTTTCACCTTTTACAAAAATATACAAATAAACAATATATAATTCCACAAGTTTACTCACTTGGGCATTTTGTAGAAAGATTGTCCTTCATCTTGGTAATATAGTGTCCCCTCTGAAAAGACGTGGAGTAATTATTTTAGAAATGAATAGTCAGAAAGTTTCATGAGTAGGCTGAAAGATGGATGGGTAGAAAAAAAGTAACAGAACATTAACTTTTTTAGAATCGGATCACTCACAATATTCTCTGTTTCAAAATACTTCTAAATGATTATATAGGTATATAGATTTACGCGCCGAGAACATGAGCAATTCACTTTTAATCAGCTGATGCCAAGCTTTATATATCTGTATCTTACCGTTTCTGTAAAAATACAGATAAAGTCAGCTGATTAAAAGTGAATTGCTCATGTTCGCGGCGCGTATATCTGTACGCACCTTATGAGTGAAATAAAAATACTAAGAAATTGTCAAAAACTACAGATTTTATTGAAAGTTAGAAAGACCGGTTCCATAAGAAGAAATCCGTGGTTTTTGACAATTAGGAATTGAATGGCTATGACAAAAATTTCTTAGAAATTGAATGACTATGACAAAAAATCTGGTGTGGCACACTCACACAACTTTCCTTGCTCATTGATCTATAAGCCTCATTTTAAAACAAGGATAATTTAGGGGAATAATATCATGCCGATTGGCGGTTAAATAATTAAAACGACGATTATACTATTGTTATTGTTTTTAGAGTACATTTTCCTTTGTTTGAATTATGACATTTGAAGATTTTCTAAAAGTTGTCGAAACAGCTGTTCTACAAATGAAATATCGACATGTGTGTTCTTTTGAATAAACTGCTCTACCTACCTACATAACGCACGAGAAGGAGGTTACAAAGTAAATTTCTCAAGGATGAGGTGGATCCTCTGTTAATTTCTCAGGGAGGAGACTCATGCCAGTTAATAGAGCTGATATATTAATACCCTATAAAGGGTATGAATTTGAAAAAAATAAGTCATTTTTGAGAAAATCGTGATAGAAATTTAACAAAATTCATCCTTCACAGGAATATTACAGACCTCCTGCAATTTTTCCAGAAATGAGACTCATGTCAGTTGATAGGGCTTATGGATAGCTATCTAAGGTATACATTTGAAAAAAATCGTTAGAGCCGTTTTCGACAAAACCGTGAAAAACATGGTTTTTCAGCCATTATCCGCCATTTTGAATTGAATTCCTTATTGTCGGATCCTCATGGTATAAAGACCTTAAGTTTGAAATTTCAAGTCAATCGGTTAATTAGGAATGGAGTTATCGTGTTCACAGACACACACACACACACACACACACACACACTCACACACACATACACACACACACAGACCAACACCCAAAAATCATGTTTTTGGACTCAGGGGACCTTGAAACGTATAGAAATTATGAAATTAGGGTACCTTAAATTTTTTGGAAAGCAATACTTTCCTTACCTATGGTAATAGGTCAAGGAAAGTAAAAATAGTGTACGTTACTTGGACGTGAATGTCTTTTGCTCGAATCAAATTCTAGTCTCGGCTAAAGCCGGGTTTTCGTTTATGTGTAAATACCGTTGTCGACCATGACAGGGAGAGAATCTCAGATTGGGTACATTTCAAATTGTCTACATAACCTAAAAAATTATGCTCGATTATGTTTTAAAAGGCTGTGCAAAGACTAAAAATTTTTCTGATCATTAGTTTTCGAGATATAAGCGCCTGAATTTTGAATTAATGGGAAAGAACATTTCAAATTCGGTAAGAGATAAATCCATGAGATTTAGAGGATAGATTCTTCATGGTATTGTTGATCTGGTAGAACAAAAATTATCTGAAAATATCAATGTTTAAGATAGTTATTCAATTTACTAAAAAAAACTTTTCCAAAAATTGATATTTTCAGAAAATTTTTGTTTTACTAGATCAACAATACCATGAAGAATCCATCCTCTAAATCTCATGGATTCATATCGTACCGAATTTGAAATGTTCTGTCCTAAAAATTCAAATTTCAGTCGCTCATATCTCAAAAAAAAATGATCGGAAAACAATGTTTTCCTGAGGAAACTTTCTCATTTTCATAGCTTGATGATATACAAATCGAAAAACTTATAAAAATATCACGAGTAGAAAGTTTATTATTAGCCTTTGCACAGCCTTAATGGGCAGGTTGAGCTTATAATTGTTTATACCTTCAAATGGCAATATGTTGATATCATTAGAAATGTTTTATTCTTTAATAAGAAAGTAATAATGAGAAGTTATTTGATTAGCTGTTTTAGCATACTTGAAATTTGGACAATATGAATGTCAACAATAATTCTTGCCGTCGTCGACTGCGGAAATTTACACACAAACGAAAATGCACCTTAACTTGGACGTGAATGTCTTTTGCAGTGCTCGAATAAAATTCTTGTCTAGGCTAACGCCTCGACTATAGTGAGGTCCACGTTATAATGGCAGTGAAGAAAGATAATAGAAAAACGTTGCCAAGTCTCTCCATTTTGCCACTGACTGTACTTAGCTGTTACTCAATTCATCCCATTAAATTTGATCTAATAATAATAATTTCCTTGATGAAATAATCAATTTGATGTCAAATCAATCAAGAATATATTTTTTTTCATAATTTGATTCAGCAATTTGCTTCCATAACTGAGATCAGATTCTATTTTTATACAAACCTGAAATGGCGGCTAATTTGAAAAGCTGTGATACAACAATCTGAATTTCAAAACAACAGAAAGTAAGTTATTTGGTAGGTATTCTATTCCAATTTACTTCAAAAATAAGAGAAAAATAGGAATCCTATTAAAAATAGGTTAGATTATAAGTAATTTCAATGCAAATAAATCTGAAATAACTTTTCAATATTATTTATACCGGTACGAGTAGGTCTAACCTAAAAGTGTAGGCTAACTTAAGCATGGATGAAGTCTGGGATGGTTAGGTATCAACTTTTGAAATGTCATTCCAGGTATTTTAATTTGTGTTTCTCATACGTCAAAATTAGAAATAAAATATTTTGGAAAACAGACAACATCGCAAAGCTAGAGAGAGATAGCGATATATGTTTTGTTGTATGATAGAAAAGGACAGCAACAGTATTGTCAATCCTACACTGACATTATAACGTGGATCTCACTATAGAAACATCATTCTGGCCTGCAAAAGGCGCCTTCCCGTCCATGTGACGTAATATGCTATCATGGTAACCACTAACAAAGTTAGTTGGTCTCAATCAGTAAAACTCTGAAGTTTCTCTTACCGAATCGAAGGGCCTCAGCTGTGTTTCCCATTTTAAAAAATCTTATTTCTCTGACTTTGGCAGTCCTGTCTCCTTTGGCTGTATAGGCTATAGTCACTTCAATTCCATCATAGTATTTTATTTCGAAAATCTCTCTTATGCCTATATACTCATTGATAATCATCATTATGCCATCATTCTGTGAATGAAAAATTAGACTCAATTTCTGGAATATTCAATTAGAATCTTTCAATGTGCTTGTGATTTCAAGTAAATCTGACCCAAACGTGACTTGTATTAGGCCCGCCGCGAAGTAGACCCACGCTAATCGCAAGAATAATATTGAATGAACTGTATAATGCTGAAGAAATTATAATATTTTTGACTGAAAAAAATTATCAAATATTTGAGGAATATTTTCATCAGATGGAAAGATTATCACGGAAATAGATGAATACAAATTCAAACGTGAACAACTGAGTGTGTTAATATTTCAAACAGGTGACGATTGATTGATTGACTACTTTATTTATGTAGATTACAATGTATGATATATATATTCATATTGTCACGTGGTATTTTAGCACTACAAAATATTTTTGAAATGAACTATTGAGCTCTAATAGAATTATAAAATAGAAAGAAAAGATAGCCTAGTCAAAGTACCACTCAAGTAAAATCGAATGTTATTAGTGATAAAGAGCAATCATTTTATCTAATACGATAAGAGAATCAAACAAATTGTAATGCGACAATAATGAGAATTCATTGGCAGAAATAAAAATAATAAAGTGGCTTATTTATTATTGGCAGATCATAAAAATAAAAGTTTGCATGTACATTTGAGGTTAGAATTCTTTGTTTTTGTTCTAAATGAATCAATCGATCTAGGATCAATTGACAGTTCTTTGGATCAATACCTAACGAATCAGATGATTGCTCGACCAACCAGTATGAATTAAATTATAAATCTTACTCACAAAATATATATTATATACACTAGGGAAGGTTTATGTTAATAGATAAGGACAACTAGTATTGTTACTTGATTTTTATTACAATCTAAAAAAGTATGAAAACCAAGAGTACACAAAACTCACATAAAAAATTATATGTACATCATTTTATAGCATCATGTATCAAGATTTAATTATTAAAATACTTTTAGTCTATCATTCAATTTATTTATGTAACAAATTTTCATTTATCTTTGTATAACAAAGTTGGAGAAACCCTGAATCTGAAGTAACCAATTGCATTGAGTCTTACTAAGATTAGAAAGCAAATCAGAAGGAAGCTTATAAATCGTTCAAGGAAGAGATAAAATTTTTCTGAAAATCATTCCTCTCTGGCTTGTGATCCCGATCTGTGAGGATGCACATGGAGATTGGGGGTCTTACTTCCTATTGAATTTTAAAATCATCAAGCCAATCCCTTATTAAATGTGAAATATATGTAATCAATGTTTGATTATTTGTGAACTCAGTGTTGCTAAAGAGTTCTTAATTGTAATCTGTTCCCATAAATATATTTTTATTACTGAAATAAATTTATAAGAAATCTGGACCACGCGCGAGCCCAGCAGAGATGAAAAGGACCTGATAATTAATTATTGGAAATAATTAATTCACTCTACAAGACCTTCAAGAACATCATTACTGTGAGTGTTAGTTCTAATGAGCTCATTAGCCGGCCTTTAATAGTGAATTGGGGAATTGATCAAAGCGCTATATAAATTAATTCAAGTTTAAGAAATTCGCAACGTGTTGAATGCTATCATATAGTCTATAAGAATGTTTTATGAATTTACTTGATTTATTTAGGAAGCTTACTTCCATGCACGGCACGAACTCATAAAACCCTGAGATTATTGAATTGTCATTTTTATTAATTATTATTTGCTCATTGATCAAAGTATGTCATGTTAAATCTACAGACCGAACAGGTTTTAAGTTGTAGAATTCTGAATTGACTTGAAGTCCATGTATCAGTATTGAATACAAATTTATAATTTTTGAAGCTCACAACTGTGAATGCTAATAAACCTTGTGATAATCGTTAAACTATTAAAGAATTTATATATATTGGAATTATCAATAAAAGAATATTTTATATATATTATTTTATGGGAATATATTTTATGTTTTATGTCAGCATACAAAATCATAGAAGTTTTTATTATGTCCTAACTCATCTCGTGATATACAGTTTGAGCTGTCTTGGTACCAAGAAATATTTGTCAGCAGCATATGAAATCAGTGAATCAATTAATATTGATCTTATTCAGAGAATTCATTACTTATCATCCTTTGATGATAGAAATACTATTCAGCCAGAAAGGTCTTACTGATAATTATATTAATAAGTCTACAGTATATCATATAAGGATCCAGAGAACTTCAAGAACTGGCGTTGTAAGTTCCAAGGAATTCTAGAAGGGTAAGCTAGTGAATACCTGTATTCATGATAAGCGTTTTAAAAATCAACTAGAAAGATCATAGTTGGTTCTCATTATTCTCGATCGAATATATGGTTACTGATAATCAGTCACCAATCATCTTTTTGACTTCCTTATTGGTATTCTTCAAGAACTTCACGGAAGCGGCGGTAAGAGTTGTTGATCACCAGTCATTGAACCCTGTGGTGATTTATTATATTTGGAAAACTCATGCATCTACCACTGAGCTGGAGCTGCGGTCTGAACCCAGCATATTTGCAAGTCGGACGGCCTTAGCTTTTTGCGAATTTATTTGCAAAATAGGGATTTTAGCAACCGCTCTTATATAAATATATATATATATATATATATATTATATATATATATATATATATATATATACAATTTATTCTATAACAGGTTAATAGGTTTGTATTTGTGGGATGGGTGGGGGATGGTTGTCATGTGATCGTTCTAGAGCTGGACAGTTTCAGTCATTTGCTCCAAAAGATACTTTCTTAAAGTCAGGATGAAGCTCGCTCGGCTCTCGATGGACCTGATAGTAACGGGAAGTGCATTCCATGCTTGACAGGCACTGACTAGAAAGGATTTTGTGAAAATAGTAGTTCGATGATTGGGTATCCTTAAAGTACTTTCTCTGGTTCTAGTATGTGAAGCATCTATCCTCCTACCTTCAGAGACAAATTTGAAATCATCTTTAAAATAGTTCGGATTTCAAGATATCTCGAACAAGCTTGACTATTCGGAAAAGCCTTTGATCGGGAAGCTTTAATGTGACAAGACACTTTAATGTGTCTCATTCACAAGTATCTGACATCAGATACTTGTGGATGAGGAAACTGCGTGAGGTCTACTGTTCACAGAACTACTAGAAAAAATTGAATCAACATTTCAGGTCTATTTACCGTATCTCCTCTCTTATGGCAGGACCATGACTCTTTCGTGATGGTGAAGAAATAGTCTTTATACTTTATTTCATTTTTCTCCGTGATTTGTTGGTAGTCCCGCTTCGTCTCAAACACCTTAAGATGATATTCTTCCTTGTAGTAGTTGTCAACGTTGCTGTTATGCATTACACACCTGCAAAAAAATGGTAGATAATATTCTCATATTCAATGCGGAATTAATTCTTACAGTTTTTGTTGATCAATCAAATCGTATCAGTTCATACAACTTAGCCTACTTCGCCCATCAATCGTTCTGAAGCCTAAGGCTGGTCATACTCCAGTCAGTCAAGACAAGACAAGACATGATCAGACACGTTTAGTCACAATACTTCACATATAGTTGCTTATGACTCAACACACACCGATTAGTCATTGCTATTGGACATGTCTTCATAAGCAACTATGTGAAGTATTGTGACTAAACGTGTCTGATCATGTCTTGTCTTGACTAACTGGTGTGTGCCTAGCCTAACTCTACCGAGCTAACTCTACTCTACTTACTTGGTCCAGTAACTGTTTTCACTACAATTGAGAATAGTAGGTAAAGTGTGTTGTCTAGTGAACAGAAATAACCTTGAAATGTCAATACTTTTTAATAAGTTTTAATAAATAACAATACTTCTTAAACTTGATAGCCTACGGAACGACTCTACTCTACTAGCTCGTGACAGTTTTCATTAGCATAGTAGTGGTAGAGTAGAGTGAGAAGTGGTGGTGGGAGGAGGCAAGTGGTAGAGTACTATCCCACTCTACTCTACCATAATCTAGTACTCTACCATGAACATTTTCAATGGCATAGTAGTGGTACTTTTCAATCCTAAAGATAATTACCAGCGGATGGCCCGGTGACTTCTCATTGAAGAAAAAAGAAACTAAGATATAAAAGAGAAAAGTATTATATAAGAAGCGCTGAAATGCGGGAGAAAAAATGAAAAAGAAAACCACATGTTAGGACTGATACTAGTGCCTATATATTGACCGAATATCAAGCAACATGAGTACATTTTTATCAAAGAATGTATCAAGATGAGATTCAAGAGTTCTTTATCTCAGAAAACATTTATACCTGAACTTTTTTCATTATCGACTTGTGCAAGTTGTAGAGGCCCTGAGCAGTGATTCGTTAAAATCCTTATATTTTTATGTTTAAATATTTGTATTCTAACTTGACTATTTGTGCAAATGGAAATATATTATTTATTATTTATCATTATTATTATTATTATTATTAACATTTTTTGAGTCTTTCAAACTTTTATATTATTTTTGAAAATTGATTATAAGCACTAAATTGTGATGAAAAGGAATGTTAAAAAAATCAGTAATTTAGTAAAAAAAATATTTTTAGTAAAACCAACGGTTTTTGAGTTATTTGAGATACAAAATTTCAAATATCCCCCATTTTGTTTCATGGATTTGGAAAATTATCATAATTTTTCTGTTGTTTTGTCCAGTTGTTATGAATGATTGTGCAGTGTTTCAATTTTGTATGTTCAACCATTATGTTTTATGCCATTTTGTTTTATGAATATGAATTTTTTTTATGAATATGGAGAATTATCATAATTTTCTTTGAAGTTTTGTCCAGTTGTTATGAATGATTGTGCAGTGTTCCAATTTCGTATGTTCAACCATTATTTAGAAAAAATATATATGTGAAAAAAGCAAAATGGAATTAGAATAGAATTATTAATAATTGATTAACAAAATATTTCATCTTAATCATGTAAATTCTTTATTATTGAAAAATATATTTTCTTGCTTAATAAAATATTATTGATTATTTTAAACGAGGATGAACAGTTGATATTACATCAATAAACCTGTATCAGCTACCGTCTATAGAAGAAATTGACAAGACAGAGGATCGGCAACGTTGTTCTGCTATCTTTCTCTACTGCCATTATGGAGTGATCCGTGGTCTAGTGGATAGAGTGCTTGCTTATCAGCATGGAGATCTCGGGTTCAATTCCTCACATAACCAGAAGTTTTTTAACCAGATCACTTCCGTGTTATCGGATGGGCACGTTATATTGTCGATCCCGGCTGAAGTATGACAGTTGTGAGGCCCATTGACGGCTTGAATTATATATTCAGGCGGTGGGATCCTCCCGCAAGGGACTCCCCACCAACAAAAGCCATACGAATTTATTTATACTGCCATTATAACGTGTACCTCACTATAGAGTATTGGTAGAGGGAGTTTGTAAACACTCTGTATAATAGTGTTTGATATTGGGAGCTTGTAGGCTACTTACTGTAATTCTGTATTGCTGTCCTCAAATTTATCTTTTGGTAGTGTGCCGATCAGGAGACTTGTGCCAGCATTGCTGATTTGCTTCGAGTGAAAATATTCTACTGCATCGTGATAGACTATTTTTGGCGCTTTTCTCATTCCATCTGCCACTGCTTGACTATTCCATCTGGAATACAAATATTATTATTTTTTATGCATGGATTCAGTATCTATATAAATAGAAATCGAGCCTCAAATCTTGACATTCAATAACTTTTTTATGTTTGCACCGAATTTGATGATTTTTTTAGTTGTATTTGTTATGTTCAGGAGCAAGTTTATGGCCTATAAAATTTATGATCCGACTCCAGGACTCTTGGTGTTACTAGTCGTGGAAATCCAAAACTGGTGTTCAGGGGGTACTCTTTTAGAAAATCAGCAAATACTGCATTGGGTGATATTAGATGGCGTTGTCTTAATAAAACATGTAGTGCATCTCTCAAAACAGATAAGTCTGTATCTAGAATAACTGAGCTTCCTCTCTTACATAATCATTCAACTCCGGATATTAGTAACATTGAGTTAGATAACTCTGTCGCATACTCCACACCAAATACTGTCGCATACTCCACACCAAATATTGACGAAGAAGAATGAGTTTTGTCTTCTGACTTCGATGCGGACTCAAGAAGTAAGAGGATCATGTGTAAGGGAGCTTCTAGTAGTAATTGCATCCCCAGCACCCCCAGGGTTGAGCGGGGCTCTGTGAGAGTTTCCGGTAATTTCTCCTCATCCTTCATAAAGAGCATAAGTTTAAATATTAACAGTACTCAATGCTCTTCACCAAAGGAATTTGAATGCATTGGAAACTCTAGTCACTCTTGCTCCTCAAATAATACAAATGGGTTTGTTTCTCCGATAATCGATAATAGGCAGGAGGGTTGTGAAGGTCAGTCAGCGGCGGAGCGTGATAATGTCGCATTTAGACGCCAACTTGAAAAGTTGCGAACTGAATGGGACGCGGCAATACACAGATCAATTGAGAATGAGTTGAAATTGATGAGCCTAACTGATAAATCTGTTGTTGACTGTGAAACTCAAACTCAAATTGAAGATCTGATAGGGGTGTCGTATATTGATGAAATCCAATCCATTGTAGGGAATAGGGTTAAAAATCAAGTTAATGATAATGGAACACAAACTGAGCTTGACCTGGAAAATGTGCCAAATACTGATAAGCGGGAACTTGATTTGAGAAACATAGATACACAAACCGAATCAAGTTATAGACTATCGACAAAGAAATGCAAGCCTGACTGTGATGGGCTAGATATTATTAATCTCCGAGAAAATACAATTTAACTTTTCAATGAAAATAATAACCTTCTCCATAGAGAAATAGAAGACTTGAGTAGTGAATTGAGAACGAGCTTTGATAAGATTAACTCACTGTTACAAGATATTGATCTAATGAAAGAAGAATTGATGAATAAAAATGAAATAATTAGAATAATTCAAACTGAAAACGATAATGTACCCACGAATGAAAGTATTGTCATCGACAAAGTAGGCTCTCAGTATGATGATTTTATTAAGCCAAGACACTCGATAAAGGCTGGAACCAATCTTAATGAAACAGGAGCTGCTATAATGGTACAAAACAGATTTGATTCGTTCTCTGAGTTTTCGTTAACTGCGACAAAGAATAGGCCTATTTCTCATAAACAACAGGTGAAAGCTAAAGTTCATAGACCTGCTGCTGAAAACAGGGTTCAGAAGACTCATTACTTGGAATATAGTGATTCAACCTACAATAAAAAGGAAAAGAAGATGACAATATTAGTATCTTTGTTGAAGTTCTGACACTGTGTTACTAGTAAATATTTGAAAAAAACACTTACTCTTGTTGGAGTCTTGAGGAATGCATTTCACTCCTGAAGAGGAGCTTCATCGGCCTGAGCTCAGGCTGATGAAGCTCCTCTTCAGGAGTGGAATGCATTCCTCAAGACTCCAACAAGAGTAAGTGTTTTTTCAAATATTTACTAGTAACACAGTGTCAGAACTTCAACAAAGATATTATATAGTGTTTCTTCATGGAAAGCAGCTTCAATTTCAAGACAATATTAGCTGATAGTCAGGGTAAACAATTGAGTAAATACCTTGTTCAACTGCATGAGGACTTTGATTTTTTTCGTTTATACCAAGCCAGGAGCTAAATTAAAACACGTCGTCCTGGATGGGCTACAGTTGGTCAAGGATTTCACTAAGGATGATGTCATCGTAATACTGGCAGGAGCAAATGATTTTCATAAGGATGAACCCCATAAACTCACAATTTCCCAAGGAATAAGTAGTCTTCTAGAACTGAAGTTGGAGTCCAATATTGTGATTTGCAGCGTCCCTTGCCGCTATGATGACACTAGCCTAAACTAAAAAATAATCTACTCAAACTCCTACATATCAAGAGTGTTGCATGGCTATGTTGGTGTGCTGCAGTTTCCTTCCTGGACATCAATGACTTCCTCCAGAGATCCAGCCTCACAAAACACGGTCTTCATCTAGAATAGGCATGGTAAACAATTACTCTCAAAACACTTGGGCATATTCGTAAAGCAGACTGTGATGAGTGGTGCTGATCGAACGGTGACTACTGGAGGTAAGGCTGCTAAAAATAAAATAATCAACCGATTGCCTGAATCTCCCGACATAGGGTCTTGCCCCATCACAATCAATCCATCCAGTTCTCCGACTCTCTGTTGTCTGAATCCTGTTCCTGCAGAGATGTCTCTTATGGGAGTAGCCTCCCTCTATGAATCCTCTTCTCTTGCACCCTTTTCATCGCAGTCTCCTGTACCTTGTAATGTATCTCCCAATAGGACAATGTTTTCAGTTATTACGGTGATGATGAATGATTCAAGCATCGAAGCATCGGATGATTTATCTGTTATTCAAATACATGATAATGGTAAAAATGTAGTATTTGAACATAATTATGCATCATCTTCATGTAGCCCGTATTTAAACGAATAGATTATGACAAGGCTGATGTGATGGCTACTACTCCTTCTTTTTCTTCCTCTATCAATCATGTAAATAACATTGTGGATAACTGTGAATTCAAGACAAATAGACATAAGCAGATGGCTAATAATTCTAAAGTAATTCATCAGAACATAGATGGTCTATTTCACAAGATGTATCTGCTAGAGATTCTAATTGAAGATGAAAGGCCTGACGTCTTAACTATTACAGAGCATGGTCTGAAGGAGGACAAAATGAATTGTATAAAATTGAATAATAATTATGTATCTGTCATGTAGCTATTGTAGGTCCGGTATGAGAGAAGGGGGGGTGTTGCTATATTTGTCAGTGATGTTTTGTTGGATTTTTTGGGTAGCAGTTTGAGGATTCTGGATAATAGTAACATATGTTCAATGGGCAACATTGAGATATGCAGTATGAGGTTAGAATTTGGGAAAGATGTGGACTTTGTAATCTGTCGGGTATATCGACCACCTAATGAGATATTAACTTGTTTTTCGACAGATTCTCATGCCTAATTGAACAGATAACAGAAAGGTTGAAAAATAGCATTATTTTAGCTGGCGATTATAATATTGATGTCTTAAAAAATACCCCAGTTTACAGAAATTTGGTTATCGTCTTGTTCTCAGTTTGGTTTACGTTATACAATATCAGAGCCAACAAGAATTAGACCTGGCTCCAGAACAGCGATAGATAATGTAATGACCAATATTTTTGAGGATAATTGTAAGTCAGCGGTTCTGCATACGTTTTTGTCAGATCATTCAGCTCAAGTGTTCTCCACCACTGTTGATCTTGATTCGGGGAGAGCTGATAAGGAGGATAATCAGGCTGGTCCAGCATTTCCTTATAATTTCTCAGTAGAGAACGTGGTCCTCTCTATATGAAAAGTCTGATATGAACCAACAATTTGATTCATTTCACAGCTGCCTATTGCATCATATTGGTGTTCAGTGTCCACCAATAAAAAAAGAGGAAACACAGTAAGATAAATGAAAATAGGATGCTTAGGATGAGACTTGAGTCGATAAATCCTGAGATTCAGCAGCTAAGGGCGCTTATAGACTTCTCAAGATTCAGGATCAAGGAGGGGTAGGTTGTAGATGAGGATTTATTGAAGCGTGTTAAGCGGCAATATGTCAATAAGGTTATTGAGGCGAAGAAACAGCACTATGCTAATATTATTTCGAGTTCAAATAATAAGTCTAAAACTGGTTGGAGCATAATAAATAAATTTAGAGGAGGGAAAAATACATTGATGAAGGACATAGTTCTGGAAGTGAATAATAGGAAAGTGTCTGATCCGAAGGATATTGCAGATGTTCTCAATAGATATTGTGAAGTGGTAAATTGTAAATCCTTTATAGATGATACGGTGTTCTTGATGTTTATAGGAGCGGTTGCTAAAGTCCCTATTTTGCGAATAAATTCGCAAAAAGTTAAGGCCGTCCGGCTCGCAAAATTGCTGGGTTCAAACCGTAGCTCTAGCTCAGTGGTAGATACATAAACTTTCCAAATATGATCAATCACCACAGGGTTCAATGACTGGTGATCAATAATTCTTACCGCAGCTTCCGTGAAGTTCTTGAGGAACACCAATAAGGAAATCAGAAAGATAGTTGATGACTGATTATCAGTAACCATGTATACAATAGAGAATAATGAGGACCAACTATGGTTTTTCTAGTTGATCCTTAAAACGCTTGTCATAAATACAGGTATCCACCAATTTATCCTTCCGAAATTCCTTAGAACTTACAACGCCAGTTCTTGAAGCTCTCTGGATCCTTATATGATATAACTGGAGCCTTATTAATATAATTATCAATTTTTTTTTCTGGCGGACTAGTATGGCTGTCATCAAAGGATGATAAGTACTGAGTGCTCTTAATAAGATCAATATTAATTGATTCACTAATTTTATATGCTGCTGAATATTTTTTTCTTGGCACTGAGACAGCTCAAACTGTATATCACGAGATGAATTAGGATAAAAATAAAAACTTCTATGATTTTGTATGCTGACATAAAACACAAACTATATTCCCATAAAATAATATATATTGTAAAGTATTAAATTTGGGTAGATAAAAAGCCCTAACAGAAACAGTAATAGGTCTGAAAATAAAGTAACTGGCTAATATCGCCAAATAGATAATAACTAAGATTAGATAGCATCAGCTTGTTCTGGCTAAGTGGTACAAAAACCTAAAAAGGATTTGAAGGAATTTTATTGCTCATAAATAGATTATTATATAAAATATTTGAAGATTGAGGTTAGGTACATGTATTCACGGATCGGTGACCTAGAGATCGATCAAACCGAGAAACGTAGAATCTGACCAAAACCCCTTGGCAGAGCTTTATTGCAATCAGATAGTGTGCAATGTGAAAAAACACCTGATCACGTGGCTAATTATTAGGTAGCATGGAATTAATATTAATGTATAGAATATTAGCTAGCATGTAAAGAGCATAAAAAATAAACCAAATAAAAATAATTTAATGTATTCAGGAAATAAGAGGTACCAGGCGCATGAATACCGAATAAAATTTGCATGCACCAATAGTAAAACGGCAGTTAATAGGCGGCAATTGTAGGCCAATTCAAAAATATTTATATATATTTCTATAAATGTTCGGAATCTATGTTGAATTGTTGTATAGTCTATGTTATCGATATGGCTCGAAAGCAAAGAAATTATTAATCATACAATCTAAGCAATAATTTGATATTTTTTGTAAGATCTATTTGACCCTAAATGGCGGAGGACTAAGATATTCAAATTTTATGTTAATTTGAAAGTCGGAAATAAGATTTGTAAAATTGAAAAAGGAGAACCAGCACTCGCCAACCAAATGCCACCAGGAGAGGACCCCAAATATTTTAGAGCGTAGTACCTTGATAATGATTTTGTAAAAGTTAAAGTTAAATTAAATTATTAAATTTCTTAAAAGACTTCGTGATGCTATTGTGAAGCGGAAGTCATTTTCATTTTTTAAAATAAATTTATAACCCCTGGGAAGAGACGATTCCGGCTACCATATTCCCGGACCACATGGAGTTGGATCGACATCGGCGGCTTACAAGAAGATTTTCGACACGTGAGTGATAAATTTGAATTAGTGATGGGCGCCCTAGTGCTTCGAATTAATCTAATAATCAAAGCTAGCTCGTCGAAAGGGTTTTTATTATAAATTAAGAAATTAATAAGAGTAATACTTGCGCAAGTAAAATTAGTATTAAAGGTATTTTGTTAAAAGAAAAAAGATAGATCAATATTTCAGAAATTTCTATTAAATCAAAGAAGTACAAAATCTAGGCTATTAAAACATATGCATATGATATTTAATTTTTTGCAATATAATTTGCGATAGCTTATTTTAGCTCTAATTCACTAGATGAATGGCTCTACCTATTCCGTCAGGTGCCGAATCTTGCACCCTGAGATAAAAATATATATTCGATACAAAGAAATCTACTAAGTACTAGAGATTTTAATATATATATATTTGGATTATTAGTGGCTAATTTATCAAGCTGATCTTAAAGCACACATTTTTAATTGAATTGTCCAAGTCGACAAGTATTAGCAAGCGCATATCGCAGCTACATGCAACAGAATGCATATGATTTTAAGATAAAGGCACATGGTAATGATTCGTGCCATAAATCTAGAATATAAAGTTTAGCCTGTGATATTTTTATTGATTTCAATTATTGTTCTATTTTTATATTATATTTTTTATCGCTCTATATATATTTTTTGCCTCGATTTATTTTTTGCATTATTTGTGTAATATATGTATGAAACGTTTATGGTGTGCAATTTATTTATTATTCCTCAACACTATTGTATAAGTATCATATTTATATATATTTATTTTTTATTGAATTACAAGAGTTATAGGAGAAGCCATACCTAGGCCTAGAAAGATTTAAGACTGAATACTATTAGAAAACCACGACCTAATTATATAATTATATCAAATCTCATGCTTTACCGACTGATGCCAAGCAGGAGGCTAATCGTTATTTAAATATAAAGAATAACGTGACATATAAAGACATGTCGCCCAACGTGATAGGCCACGGATACGGCATAAAGACATGCCGTACCAACGTGGGACTGATGATGAGAGCCAAGCTCATTGAATAATTATTTGAAATTAAGTCAATAACCATATTGAAAATTATAGATAACTTATACGAGTTTTGAGGAAAACTGGCGAAGGGAAATTTGTATTACTTTTTGGGGAATCAATAGCTTTAAATAAAGAGAAATTATATGTTTTAAAGAAAATTTTATATTATTAGTACTGTAAAAAATACATGTTTATAGAGAGAGATTATATTTTATAAGCCTAAACTGCTATTACTTTCTAGTCAAAAATATATTATGTGTTTAAGCCGGTTGGAAAATAAGTCACAGCCTGTAAACTAGCCAAGAATAAATTAAAACAAAACATTGGGGGCGCTAGAGCATTATAAAAAACTTAAGTATAAATACCTTGTCTTTGAGTATCCAAACACTTTGCACATCACTGTTTCACTGTAAGTCCCGGTTTGTGTCTCTTTTTTAAGCATTTTCGCTTATCATTTATCACTTTTTAATTAGCATTTATCATATTTGACATAATGAATCACACTCCCGCAAACTCTGAAGTTTCATATATGTACGGCGGTTGCACAGATCCCACTTTGTCGACTCCAAGCACATCAAACCCCACCACGGTAGATGCCAATATGCCACGAGAAAGGGAACCAGGAAGCGTCGGGTCGATAGTCTTCGATCCACCAGGTCTGCAACCTCTATCATCCACTCGAATCGACGCCGCTGACACACCATTGAATCAACGGATAGTAGAGATCAACTTTGAAGGGGGCGAGGAGCAGCCTGCAGAACCCGCATCGCCGGAGGCCGAGTCACACCTGAGCAAACAAAGTATATTTTCAATCACAGAGTTAGATCCGCTTCAAAAGGTAATAATGGAACAAACTAGCAGTACTTTCAACATTATGTTACAAAAAACAATGGATAATATGATGCAGGAGATTAAAAAAGAGATTGCTACAGTAAAAGAGGAAAATAAACAAACAGTGGAACAGGGCATGAAAGAGACCGCAGGCGCTATAAAATCAGTAGAACAACGGTTGGATAATATTGAAACTAAAGTAGAGAATCATAGGGAAGAATTAAAAGCAATGATAACCCTACAAAAAGAAAGTCAGGATAAAATTACGGCAGGATTATCGGAAAGGTTGGATGCGGTTACATGTGAACTCAATGAAAGGATAGATAACCTAACCATACAAATCACTACACCCATTCAGGATATAACCAATAACATTAAGGCCGATTGCCACCAAGAAATCCACAAACAAATTACCGTTGCCAATCAAAACTTAACAACTACAGTTGACAAAAATATTAACATTATTAAAGAAATACAAAATAAACAGATTAATACGTCCACAAAAATGAACCAACTGCAAGGTAGCATCAACCAAAATACAGAAACCTGTAAAGCTTTAAACGGAACTCTACTAATTCAAAAATCCACTCTGACTCAATTAAATCAAGAAATAAACGCAAATAAAATTACACATAATAGTCAATGGCAGATAACACAGGAAAAAATAACAGCATTAGAAAATCATATTCAACAACGACCTCAAGGGATTCAAACAGACAACCTCAACGTACATAGTATATTACAAGGACTAGGAAAATTTGATAATACTGATCGCCATTTGCAACCTCAACCATTCATTGATCAGATAAAATTAGTACAAACTCTTGCACCTACCTCTTGGAATTTTTGGCGTCTTCGTTTGACTAGTTTATTGATTGGCGAACCCCTGATGTTCTTTCGGAGTAGAGCCCATGAATTTACATCATTGGATGAGTTTGTAGCTGTCTTCCTGGAACAGTATTGGAGCAGAAGTAAACAGTTGGACGTGCTAGCGGACATTATCTCATGCGATTTCAACCCTAACTTAGACGGTGCATGTACCACTTTCGTCACTGCCCTACAGTTTAAAAATTCTCAATTGAGCGAGCCCATTAATGAATCGGCATTAGCAAGTATTATTTTAAAGAAGCTACCGTATCAAGTTAGAATGGCACTCGCCACACAACCCATTACTGATTGCAAGCAGCTGATAAATCATTTATATGGCATACAGTCTGTGATGGCAATATCAAACCACCGTTCAGACCAGAGATACGCACAAAATCAACATAACTCAAAAATTAATCAGTATAACAGCCAAAATTATGAACCGGTATCATATGATCGCTACCGATCTGCCCCTCAATTTGAACGCCGCTATGAGCACAGGCAAAATGGTAACTGGAATAATGAAAAATTTCAAAATCGCACAACCAACCACTATACCCAGCAGAGCAACCGTAGGAATCACTATGATGGCCGTGATCGATTAAACTCAAATAATAATCACACACAGAACAATTACAACAGAAATTATAGACCGCCACCTCAACAAGTAAGCACAAATTATACATTAGCACATGCAATAGGATTGAATCAACAAAAAACCCAGAACCCAGCACCCAACGACCCGCCACCAGATATACAGAAAACTACAGCTAATAAACCCGGACTATATGATACCCCCAATATCCAACCACAAAAAACCGCCGCCCACCATGCACTTAAAGCGCCCTGTAAGCATCAACCCCTCTTGAGCCTTATATTCCCCGCCGACGATCCATCACCGCAGGAAGAGCAGCCCGCATATCCAGAGACCGTCACCATACTACCTGTTTTGACCACCACCATGCATCCACACACAGAGCCTACACCCGCGCATCATTCGACCCCACAGCAGACAAAGGACCCGGACCGAGAAGACAACATGCAGGACCGGAGGAGCACCCACCGCAAGGCCCGGAGACGAAAGCGCCCGAGGACACCCAGCCGGCATCAGGACGAGGAGAACGGACTACATGACAAAAGGAGCATGCATCGTAAGGCCCGGAGGCGGAAGAAACGGAGGAACCGCGCGCACCGATGGAGGCCGCATGCACGGTTCAAACGCCCGAAGAGGACACCGGACCGGCACCGAGGAAGACAGGAGCGGACCGACAGCGTGCATCCGCGGCACATACGCTTCAAGAGGGCAAACCAGCGATGTGACCAGCAAAATGGACCAAATGAATGGATTAAAAATGGAGCTGCTCATGAAACAAATATGGAATCATGCCTGGATAATAAGGAAATGGATTACTTGTGGAGATTGATGGACAGAAAGTGGTTGATAAAATCAAGAGAAATAAGGAATTTTATTAAGAAAGTAAAAGTATCTGGATATTATATGATGAGAGATAATACTATTAAAAAGTTGATAAATGTTTGGATATGGTGTGTAATGTTTGTAATAATGGCTGTGATATTAATAAAAGACTGTGTTGTAGATATGATGGAAAATATTATATTGTTATTATTAAATGAATCTATGATTGATAATTGGAAATTTAATATTATAAAAATGTTTATTGTTGTAAGCCTAATGAGTTATAATGAGCTGAAATTAAGAATTTTAAATGAAAATAACGAAAGGAAAGATGAATTAAAATTACAGGATGATGAGAAAAAGAATGGATTAAAAGGATATACCAGATACAAGGGCTTCAAATTTATGATGAAAAAATTATCAATAGGACAGCCTCACAAATCAACAGCAGATAACCTCACCAGCCTACAACATCTACAAATAGAATGCAAGAAGATGCAAGTAAACCACGGGATTTCTACATGCCATATCACAGAATTTGAAATAAATATGATAAGAAATCAAGGAAAACATTATTATCAAACCGATTACTAACCTTCCTTAATAAATTTAATCTTGGCATAGGACCGCATGGCAACAATCCAGTATTTTAATTCCTTCCAGCCGTTAGAAGCCTGCAATAAGAAAAAGAATAATTTTTAAATGTGTAATTAAATTAGCTACATCCACTAAAAAAGGACACAAGCGGGGATAGTATATTTAAAATTTGTAAATTACCTTTAAAGAGAAAAAAAATGCAGCAATTAGGTTAATTATGAAATTCGACAGCAAATTCTGTAGAACCAGTGACCAGCTGGGCAAGGCCACCTGAATCAAATATGTAATGCCTGCAAACATATGATTATGAAAAAGTATGGTTACCCCAAAATTATTATTTATTATTGTTATTTATTATTGTTATTTATTATATTTATTAATGTCGGTATATTTATTTATATGTTTTATATTTATTACTTTTAATTATGCCACGTTTGTTACCTGAAAAGACCTAAAGTGAATACAAGCTACCAAAAAACCAAAGAGCCATTAGCAAAAGAAAAGTATTGTACCTGATGTATAGAAAATAATTTATATTAAGACCTAAGGAATACTATAAGATATAAGCCCAGAAGTTTTGTGAATCGAAATTATTGTCTAAAAGGAATCATTTGTGAGAATTATGAAATGTGTGTAGTTAGGTTGGCGGCCCTGCAAGAGGCGAATTTAAAAATTACTATGTTTTAAGTGTTGTCAGGAGGAGTGCGTTAGAAGTTTATATTTATGATATTTTATGTGTGTTGAGGAGAAGAATTTGTTATTGTATTTGATAAAGGTATAAAGGAGATGCAGCAAATATGTCTGCGAACTGTGATAGAAGTATGAGAGTATAATTTATAATTAAAGTATAGTGTATATCGATGTATTGAAGGGTGGGTTTTCATTAAAAACATTATGATTCTCAAATATTTTGAATTCAAACCCAGGGGCGCGTGTAAAGTATTAAATTTGGGTAGATAAAAAGCCCTAACAGAAACAGTAATAGGTCTGAAAATAAAGTAACTGGCTAATATCGCCAAATAGATAATAACTAAGATTAGATAGCATCAGCTTGTTCTGGCTAAGTGGTACAAAAACCTAAAAAGGATTTGAAGGAATTTTATTGCTCATAAATAGATTATTATATAAAATATTTGAAGATTGAGGTTAGGTACATGTATTCACAGATCGGTGACCTAGAGATCGATCAAACCGAGAAACGTAGAATCTGACCAAAACCCCTTGGCAGAGCTTTATTGCAATCAGATAGTGTGCAATGTGAAAAAACACCTGATCACGTGGCTAATTATTAGGTAGCATGGAATTAATATTAATGTATAGAATATTAGCTAGCATGTAAAGAGCATAAAAAATAAACCAAATAAAAATAATTTAATGTATTCAGGAAATAAGAGGTACCAGGCGCATGAATACTGAATAAAATTTGCATGCACCAATAGTAAAACGGCAGTTAATAGGCGGCAATTGTAGGCCAATTCAAAAATATTTATATATATTTCTATAAATGTTCGGAATCTATGTTGAATTGTTGTATAGTCTATGTTATCGATATGGCTCGAAAGCAAAGAAATTATTAATCATACAATCTAAGCAATAATTTGATATTTTTTGTAAGATCTATTTGACCCTAAATGGCGGAGGACTAAGATATTCAAATTTTATGTTAATTTGAAAGTCGGAAATAAGATTTGTAAAATTGAAAAAGGAGAACCAGCACTCGCCAACCAAATGCCACCAGGAGAGGACCCCAAATATTTTAGAGCGTAGTACCTTGATAATGATTTTTGTAAAAGTTAAAGTTAAATTAAATTATTAAATTTCTTAAAAGACTTCGTGATGCTATTGTGAAGCGGAAGTCATTTTCATTTTTTTAAATAAATTTATAACCCCTGGGAAGAGACGATTCCGGCTACCATATTCCCGGACCACATGGAGTTGGATCGACATCGGCGGCTTACAAGAAGATTTTCGACACGTGAGTGATAAATTTGAATTAGTGATGGGCGCCCTAGTGCTTCGAATTAATCTAATAATCAAAGCTAGCTCGTCGAAAGGGTTTTTATTATAAATTAAGAAATTAATAAGAGTAATACTTGCGCAAGTAAAATTAGTATTAAAGGTATTTTGTTAAAAGAAAAAAGATAGATCAATATTTCAGAAATTTCTATTAAATCAAAGAAGTACAAAATCTAGGCTATTAAAACATATGCATATGATATTTAATTTTTTGCAATATAATTTGCGATAGCTTATTTTTAGCTCTAATTCACTAGATGAATGGCTCTACCTATTCCGTCAGGTGCCAAATCTTGCACCCTGAGATAAAAATATATATTCGATACAAAGAAATCTACTAAGTACTAGAGATTTTAATATATATATATTTGGATTATTAGTGGCTAATTTATCAAGCTGATCTTAAAGCACACATTTTTAATTGAATTGTCCAAGTCGACAAGTATTAGCAAGCGCATATCGCAGCTACATGCAACAGAATGCATATGATTTTAAGATAAAGGCACATGGTAATGATTCGTGCCATAAATCTAGAATATAAAGTTTAGCCTGTGATATTTTTATTGATTTCAATTATTGTTCTATTTTTATATTATATTTTTTATCGCTCTATATATATTTTTTGCCTCGATTTATTTTTTGCATTATTTGTGTAATATATGTATGAAACGTTTATGGTGTGCAATTTATTTATTATTCCTCAACACTATTGTATAAGTATCATATTTATATATATTTATTTTTTATTGTATTACAAGAGTTATAGGAGAAGCCATACCTAGGCCTAGAAAGATTTAAGACTGAATACTATTAGAAAACCACGACCTAATTATATAATTATATCAAATCTCATGCTTTACCGACTGATGCCAAGCAGGAGGCTAATCGTTATTTAAATATAAAGAATAACGTGACAATATAAAACATTCTTATATTTATAATTCCAATATATATAAATTCTTTAATAGTTAAACAATTATCACAGGGTTTACTAGCATTCACAGTTGTGAGCTTTAAAGATTATAAATATATTATATTTAATACTGATACTTGGACTTCAAGTCAATTCAGAATTCTACAATTTAAAACCTGTTTGATTGATAGATTTAATAGGACAAGCTTTGATCAATTAGCTAATAATAATTATCAAAACTAATATTTAAAAATCCCAGGGTTTTTAATGAGTCCGTGCCATGCATGGAAGTAAGCTTCCTACATAAATCAAATAAATTCATAAAACGAACGTTCTTATAGACTATAAGATAGCACTCAACACGTTGCAAATTTTTCTTTGACTGAATTTATTTATATAGCGCTTTGATTAATTTCCCAACTCTAATTAAAAGGCCTTTATAAACGAGCTCGTTTGAACTAACACTGACATTAATGATGTTCTTGGAGGTCTTGTAGAGTAAATTAATTATTTCCAATAATTAATTATGCAGGTCCTTTTCGTCTCGGCTGGGCTCGCGCGTGGTCCGGATTTCTTATAGATTTCTTTCTGTATCAAAGATATATTTATGGGAACTGATTACAATTAAGAACTCTTTAACAACACTGAGTTCACAGATGAATAAACATTAATTACACATAGTTCACATTTAAAAAAGGGATTGGCTTGATAATTTTCAAAATTTAATAAGAAGGAAGACCCTAGTTTTCATGTGCATCTTCACAGAACGAGATCACAAGCCAAAGAGAAATGGTTTCCAGAAAAATTTCATCTCTTCCTTGAACGATTTGTAAGCCTCCTTCTGATTTGCTTTTTAATTTAGCAAAACTCAATACAATTGGTTACTTCAGATTCAGGGTTCCTTCAACTTTATTATAGAAAAATAAATAAAAAGTTTTTATATGAATATATGGAGTGATTGTCTTAGACTATTCTAATGAATAAATTGTGATATACGATACTATCATGCAATATACATTTAATTTTTTATATGAGTTTTGTATACTCTTGATTTTCGTACTTTTTTAGATTGTAATAAATATTCATGCAGCAATAATAGTTGTCCCTATTTATTTACATAAACCTTCCTTAGTATATATAATACATCTTTTGTGAGTAAACTTTATAATTCAACTTGTACTGGTTGATCGAACAATCAGCTGATTTGTTAGGTGTTGATTCAAATAACTATCGATTTATCCTAGATCAATTGATTCATTTAAAGACATAAACAAACAATTCAAACCTCAAATGTACATGCAAACTTTTATTTTTTATGATCTGCCAATAATAAATAAGCCGCTTTATAATTTCTAATTCTGCCAATGGATCCTCATTATTTTTGAATTACAATTATGCATGTTTTTCTTATCACTTTAGATAATAACCATATGATTACTCTTTATCGCCAGCAACATTCGATTTTACTTGAGTTGTTCTTGACTAGGTTATCTTTCCTTTCTATTTTATAATTCTATTAAAGTTCAATAGTTCATTCCAAAAATATTTTGTGGTGCTAAAATACCACGTGACAATATTTCATTTCCATTGCTCCCGTTTCAAAGTGTAGTAGTAGGCCTATACCAAATAATACACAACCACCAACTGTGAAAAATAGATTAGCAAGCTCCTTTCTAAGTCCAACAAATGTAACAGAAGTTATGCAAGTGATAAAAAGCTTGAAGCAAAAAAAAAATAGTGTTGGTTACGACAGCATTTCTATTAAAATCCTTAGAAAATGTTGTGATGTAATCGCTGAGCCTCTCATTTTCATTGTGAATAGCGCTTTTCAAGCAGGAGTCTTCCCTGATTCTTTGAAAATCGCCAAGGTAATACCTATATTTAAGAAAGGTGATCAAGCAAATATGATTAACTATAGGCCTATATCTGTTTTGCCTGTCTTATCAAAGATTTTTGAAAGGATTATATATAACAGGATCATAAACTATCCACAGAAACTCGAATTATTGAGTGAATGTCAAAATGGGTTTATAAAAAAATAAGTCAACAATCATAGCCGCAGTTACTTTCATTGAAAGAGTCATTCATGAGGTTGACAAAGGAAATCTCACTTTGGGGGTGCTGTTAGACCTTTCTAAGGCTTTTGATAGTGTAGATAAGAAGATTCTTTTGGAGAAACTGCATCTGCTTGGAATCAGAGGTCTCATGGGGAAATTAATTGATTCTTACATGACAAATAGATTGGAGTATGTGAGTGTTTGCACTGATGGCCGACTTGGGAATTCAAGGAGATTAAACGTGACTAGGGGTGTTCCTCAGGACTCCATTCTGGGTCCTCTTCTCATCGTTTTATATA
The DNA here is from genome assembly GCF_014356525.2 of Nilaparvata lugens. Taxonomy (NCBI): domain Eukaryota; kingdom Metazoa; phylum Arthropoda; class Insecta; order Hemiptera; family Delphacidae; genus Nilaparvata; species Nilaparvata lugens. The sequence goes on along the minus strand of NC_052512.1, from coordinate 5,816,752 downwards.
TTAACGATTTGTAGCTTCCAGTTGCAAAAACTTTTATGCAGATGACACAACCTTGTTATTCTACAACAACAGTATTCAACAGCTGGAGTTAGTTGCTAACATATCCACTAATGAGGTTGTACAGTATTTCAATAACTGCTCACTATCTGTTAATTCTGATAAGAGCCAAGCTATTCAATTCAACTTGAAAAAGAAATATTTTTTTGAACCAGCAATCACAATAAATGTTAGCAATTGTATGATTGAGAGCGCAAGTGTGGTCAATTTGCTTGGTTTGACAGTGGATGACAAATAATCTTGGAACGAGCATGTTGATAAGGTGGCTAATAGAATGAGCAAAGACATTTTTGTATTAAGATTTATTGCAAGACTTGTGAACAGTAGTATAGCTACGCTTATCAATACTCATTTGGTTAATTGTGTTGAGCTTTGGGGTGCAACAAGTATGAAAACATTCAGAGATTATTTTTTCTGCAAAAGCGGGCAGTGAGATTTTTAGCAAATTTAGAAAATAATCATCCATGCAGAAGCACTTTTAGAGATCTTAGGCTGCTCACTCTACCATCCATTCATATCTATCGCATTCTACTTTTCACTGCAGATAGAATTGGTACCTTAAAACAAAATTCAGATGTTCATAGATATTTTACAGGTGGTAGTAGAAATCCATTCATTGAACATCATAGGTTAAAATTTTCAGATAAGAGTCCGATTGTTTATGGCTTGCAACTTTACAGCAAGCTGCCTAAAACTTTGTCTAAGTCAAGTAGGCCTAATTTTAAGAGAGATTTGTATGCATTTCTGGTTGACAAGGCATATTATAGTGTTGAATAGTTTTCAAATGATAGGGTGTTATAATTTGTTCAACTGTAAAATTCAGTTATTTTTTGTATGTAAAGTGTAGAAGAATGTTATAATTTATGTGAAGTGCAATTTTTTTGTAAGCTTCTGTTATTCTATTTATTTATTTAATGTATTTTCAAATACCTGTTGACATGGCCAGTTGTGAAGTGTTTTGCCTTAATAAAATTGAATTTGAAATTGGTTTTGAATTTCCTATGGTCCTTCAGAGTTTACATGTAATCCTAATGGAAGATTTGTAAGCTGGACACACACAGAACTACTCATAACTAGAAGCTCTGTGAATGTAAAAACTCAGTCATACAGACTTTGGTCTTTGCATTCAGGCGTCAAGCTCCTTTGGTTTGTAAGTTGTCCGCTCTGACACTAGTCGTTTGTTAATGCTAGTTGTCGTTCACACACTTTGTCTACTTCTATTTTTGTAGATTTTGAGATGTGATTTTCTGATGTATTTTATTCATTTCATTGTTCTAGTAATTTATATTGCAGATTTCGTCATATTCTGCAATTTTTCGAGCCATTTTGCATTTATTCTGTGTCATTTTTATTTCCTTTTACTCCAACTCCCATAGTTGGCTCTGTTCATAGACACTCCCGTTCCTGTCACTTCACAAGAAAGTTGCCTGTTCAAGGCTTTTCTTCTCATTTCTTCAAATATGTAGCAATTTTATCTTTTCACCTGAAATTAATGTTTTAAAGTGTTCTCCAAGTTCTCCTATCCATTATGTGCAAATGAGTTTCTCTGTGGGATTTTTTCCCTCCAAAATATCTTTGTCGTTTCTAAAGCTAACCTATTAGTGCTGCGTCACCTCGTGTTCAACTTTAAAAATGCAGAATTCATTTTCCACAAACTTTATCTTCAAAGTTCAAATGTTTTCTGCCATCATAAATTATTATGAAGACTAAAAGAAATTGTATTTGTGAGTATTTTGATGTAATTTCAATTTTTTTCTCTCTTGGCACTTTGTCTGATTGGTTCAGTTACAAATCACAGTGACTTGTAGGCCACAATTCTATCTCTTTGCATCAGGACACCATATCTGCCACATCCAGCATCAGGATTGAAGATCCTCCGCTCTACTATTTCAAAGATTCTAGATCTTGTGGGTGTATACTAACCCAGTTCTCAACCAATCAGAAAAGTAGCCTTGCTGCCAACCTCAAGTTTCATAAACTCTTGGCTTGCCCGTGTTGGCTTATCGAATGTGCTCAGAACTTCCTGTTTCAAATTGTTTTCAACTGTATCAATTCAATTCAAATTATTTCCACCGTTGTGATGGACATTTCTAGTTGTGCTAACTGCATCCACTACCTCACATTTTGCATATGTTCTGAACTTTGGCACCGTGCCATTTTAACTACAATTACAAATTCCGTGTGTTGATCCACCCTGGATTCTGTGTATTCACTCTGAGGTCATTCATCGGTCTTCGGTGCTCTTCTCTTTGGTCAATGGAGCTTACCTCATCGGAGCTCATCTCATCGGTCATCGAAGTTCTGCTTCATCGGTCTTTGGTGTCCTCCTCATTGGTCTTCCCTTCTTTCACTGATTGCATCCAATGTGCCCTGCTGCCTATCCAGGTCAAAGTCACTTGTGTGTGTCTTACATGCCCTCCAAGGAAAAAGTTAGATGGCCTGACTTGCAATGATTGTTTATCAGATGAGTTTTGTCATTTTCAATATTTTTAGATTTATTCTGTGGCCCATTTTACACGGAGGTATTTCTAATATTCATATTTTTAATTCTGTTTTAAGCTTTCTGTTGATCAATTCGGGTGCAGAATTGAATTTCAAACACTTTTTGTCTTTTGCGAAAATCGTCTACAACGCACTGTTGATGATATGAATGACCTTTTGTTTTAATTTTAATCCAGATAGTGACTTGGAAAAAATTTTACAGATTTCTAAGTTTCCCAAAAATGTTCAAAAAAGCAGTCTCTTATTACTTATTTGGCTACTGAAGTAGATTTCCAGCACTTCTTCTCCATGCAAAAATCCCGTTGATGGGCTACTAACGTTCAAAATTTTAAATATTTGGTAATTGATGATGGAAAATTTTGAAAAAAATCATAAACGATTCTTTCTATGTTATAAACATTGTCCTAGAATTTCAAATGTTTCCATCCAAAATTGGAAAATTTATAGGAACACACCAAGCCTATGAAATAATTTTCAAGTTTCAAATTCAAATAATAATAAACTACTATTTTATTGATTCCAACATTATTTCAGTGGAAGCACAAATGTCCCCCATAAAGAAATCATTGATCTGCCCCAGAAATATGGACTGTTTTAATGTTAATAAAGATTGTCTATATCAATAACTTTGAAATTTCTGGGGTGATGCATGCTTGTGCGCTTGAGCGGCAACCAAGATCAACTGTTTGGGTTTAGAAATGAAAAAAAATTAACTTTTACACACCAAACATTGCAATTAATGTTGTATCAGGGTTATTAATAGGGCCTAACATGATTATTTACCATAGTGCTTTTAAAAACATGTGCTTCACAAATTTGTCTGTCAAATTTGTAAAGCACATGTTTTCAAAAGCACTATGGTAGTTAATTATGTTAGGCCCTATTAATAACCCTGATACAACATTAATTGCAATGTTCAGTGTGAATAAGTTAATTTTTTTCTTTTCTAAACCCAAACAGTTGATCTTGGCTGCCGCTCAAGCGCACAAGCACAGACAAAGATCTCCTGTCTCCTTCAGTAGTTCAAGTGAAGTTGATGGTGAAGTTGGTTGTTTCGTTGTTTGTTTATCCTTTATTTTATCACGTCATCAAGTTGATGATGATTTTTGCAATCAAAAGTCTTGAATTAAGGTAAGATAATTGAATTATGTCCAGGATATTTATTGATAAGTTTAATAGCATACAGAAGTTACCTACTAATCAAAGCTGTTCAGCCTGGTGATGGCAAAGCGTTCCCCAGACAAATTTGTAAAGCACATTTTTCTAAAAGTACTATGGTGAATAATTATGTTAGGCCCTATTAATAACCCTGATACAACGTTAATTGCAAAGTTTAGTGTGTATAAGTTAATTTTTTTTTATTTTAAAACCCGAACAGTTGATTCAACCAACTGTCAACATTCTTGGTTAACCTCAAACTTGTAAAACAACTTTCAAGTGTGGTCTCAATTTTATGATTCAGGTGATAATTTTCAAACTAGTGATAATATGATTCAGTAATATCATAATAGATTGATCTAATATTATGAATGTTAAAGATATAAGAAGCTATTGTAAATTGTTACAATAATAAAGCTAATACCAGAATGGGCCTACCCACCAATAATATTAGTTATTTTTAGGCATATTAGGTACTATGGTTACATTTGACCTAATTAACTTTTTGAATACCGTATTTTGATTAGATAAAACATTATTTATTTCATTTGACTAGTATCAAATCAACCTCTTGAGAAATACTCTGAATAAACTGTAAATAGCAGCAATCATTCTTATTGATAGGCTACAATTTAATAATTAGTTCAGTACTATGTAAGGTCCTTAAATACTCCCTTGTATTGGTTTATTGTTTTAATACTATCAATTTATTGAAACCATACTAAATTATTACTTCAAAATTTCTTTCAATTAGATAATTGCTTTCATACATGTAATGTTCCATTTGATTCCAGACCAAGGTGGGAATAGAACTGCAGATACATATTATACTAAAATCCACCATGACAGATGAATATGATTCCAAGGATTAGATTTGAAGAAAGTTTTCCTCTCTACATTTGATGAGAGCCATTCTCTATTTCCTTCAATAATAAAATTTTTCAACATACATAAACAAACTTACTTGTAACCTTAACAAACAAACTTAGGCTACCTACAATATATTCAAGAATTACTGGAGCAGTTTTAAGATTCTATGTCAGGCCCTATTAATAACCCTAATATAACAGTAATTGCAATTTTTAGTGTGTATAAGTTGAATGTTTATCATTTTCAAACACTAACAGTTGATTAAACTGTTACCATTGATGGTTAACTTCAAACTTGTAAAGAACTATTAAGTTAGCCTAGTGGTTTTAATTTCGGCTGCAATTTAATATATGGGCCGCGGAATCTAGCATTGACACCTACATAGATCGATAGAGGAGATCAAGACGAGATCAACTATGTATAACATTGTTGTCGATTTCCAAGGATTAGCTGAAAAAACATGGCGGAAAGTTCAAAATTTTTCTATATATTTTTATTTTTTATAATTTTTTTATGACTAAAATATGTTTTAAACTAGTGCAATATTATGTAAAATTGAATGAGGAATCCAATGAAACTAATTTCAGGTTCGTAACTTCAGTAGTTTTTGAGATATTGCAAAAAATGTGAGAAAAAGTGAATTTTTTTTGTTTAAAAGAGGTGAATCTGTTTTCATGGTGATTGATAGATATTTAAAACTATTGGATTCAGTAGAATGATGAATTCTGAAGAAAAAATGTTCAGTCCCTTGGAAGCCTAAACTCAAAATTGTTCGAGATATTTGGGCAAATAAAAATATTGCAACTCCATGTTTTGCTACCTAGGGAGAACTTGGGTTAGAAAAAGCTTAGATTGGGGAAGGCTTAGATTCAGCCAATTTAGTAGTCACTAAAAGTAGTAAAAAAAATTTAATATCAGAATTGAAGAGTATTAAGTGTACAATATTTTTATTTTCCCAAATATGTGATACAATTTTGAGCTTAGGCTATCAAATGACTGGACATCTTTCCTTTAGAATTTATGATTCTACTAGATCCAATCAGTTTAAAATACCTATCAATCATCATGAAAACAAGTTAACCTTTTTTAAAGCAATAAATTTGCACTTTTTTGCCATTTTTTGCAATATCTAAAAAAATACTGAAGTAACGAACCTGAAATTAGTTTCATTGGATTCCTCGTCAAATTTTACATAAGATTGCATTAGTTTGAAACATATTGTAGCAATAAAAAATTATTGAAAATGAAAATTTATATAAAAATTTTGAGCTTCCCGCCATGCTTTTTCAGCTAATCCTTGGAAATCGACAACAATATTATACATGGTTGATCTCGTCTTGATCTCCTCTATCGATCTATGTAGGTCTCAATGCTAGATTCCGCGGCCCATATACTGAAGTGCGTGCCCCCTTAATTTCATGATTCAATACATTTTAAGCTAGTGATTATATGATTCAGTAATATTATAATAGATTGATTTAATATCATGGATGGTTATGATACCCAGTCAGCAGTAAGGCTTGATTCAAGGCTTGAATTAGAAGCAGCCTTCACTTGTCAATCAAGGCTGAAGTTGAATCCAGCTGAAAACGATCTTGCTTGACATTCAACTCGAAGTCCCCTTGAATTTCCATACTAGAATCGAAAGCAGCATACCCTTGTTTTTCAAGGCTAACAAACTTGGTTTGAATCGAAATTGAATATGGCGTGCTATGTGTTCGTTTGAATTTAGCTTTTATTGCATGGGTCGAACAAGTCTTGACTCTGCCTTGAATACCCCTTGTCAGTTAAAGACGATTTGAATCGATCTTGAATATAGCTTGCTATGCATTCCCTTGAATTTGTTTCTATTGTAAGTGTCAAACAATCCTGGAGTAGCCTATTTTACATTGTCCTCTTTACATTGTCTATTTCTCATTGTCACTTCCAAAATCTCCTCTAATACAGGGGAGAGGAGATCAACCTGTAGTGTTCATCCCAAACAGCACAAAAAGTTTAAAAAACGTTTAAAATGTATAAATTCGATAAACGTTATGAAAACAACGTTTAATAAACGTCAGAAAAGTTTACTAAAATAAACGTTTACTCTATAAACGTTTAATAAACGTCTAGAATGTATATTGCTGATAAACGTTATAAAAACAATGTTTGATAAATGTTGGAATTGTTTACTAAAATAAACGTTAGAAAGGTTGGTACAGTATGGAATTTTCACAGTACCTACCCAGTCAACACACTAAGTGAAAATGTTAAAAGTGAAAATCAAACATTTTTTTCAGAAGGTGTCTCCTCCCCCCTCACCAATGTAACTTAATCCCTAAAAATGTCTCAATTTAGGCTTTCCGACCAATAATATTCCTAACTGGAATTGAATTCCAACCCCTTTCTATCTTCTCCAAAAATTGTCTCCAACTCACCGTTATCGAGATAAAGAAAATGTTTTACACAAATAAGGACTGAAATTTTCTTGAGTTTTACAAAAAGTCTCACTTTTAGCTTTTGTTGATCAATTCGGGTGCAGAATTGCAATTCAAATACTTTTTGTCTTCTGCGAAAATTGTCTACAACGCACTGTTAACGATATAATTGACCTTTTGCACTAAATCCAGAGGGACTTGGAATAAATTTGCCAGATGTTTAAGTTTTCCAAAAAAGTCAAAAATTGTATTTCCGAGCAATAATTCGGATGCAGAAATGAATTTCAAACACTTTTTGTCTTTTGCGAAAATTGTCTACAACGCACTGTTGATGATATAATAGACCTTTTGCGATAATTTTAATCCAGATAGGGACTTAGAAATAAATTTGACCAATTTTCAAGTGTCCCGATAATGTTCAAAAAAGAAGTATTTTATGACTAATTCGGCTGTAGAAGTGAATTTCCAGCACTTTTTCTCCATGCAAAAATCCCGTCAAACTTGTCGTTGACGGGCTACTGACGTTTGAAATTTTAAATAAATGGTAAATTGATGTCGAAAAATTTTTGAAAAAATCATGTACGTTCCTGTTTATATTATCAACATTGTCCTAGAATTTCAAATGATTCCATCCAAAATTGAAGAAGTTATATCATTTTTTCAAATTAGATTCTAGTTTGTGCTGAAAATCATGTTGCACAATACGAACACACCAAGCCTATGAAATAATTCTCAAGTTTTCAATTCAAATAATAATAAAGTACTATTTTATTGATTCCAACATTATTCCAGTGGAAGCACAAATGTCCCACATAAAGAAATCATTAATCCGCCCCTGAAATATAGAATTTTTCAATGTTAACAATAAAGATTGTCTATATCAATAACTTTGAAATTGCCGGGGTGATGCATTCATGTTGCACATGATCGGCAGCCATCTCAAGATTTCCTGTCTCCTTCAAGGTGTTGGTGTTGGTGAAGTCAGTGTTGTCTGTTCTTCTTTGTTTTATTGCGTCATCAAGTCATAGTTTGTTTATTCTGCTGATTTTTAATTGCTGAAGTACTTAAATTAAGGTAAGATCATTAATTCATGTGCAGGATATTTATTGATAAGTTTAATAGCATACAGAAGTTACCTCCTAAACAAAGCTGTTCAGGCTAGTGATGGCAAAGCGTTCCCCAGACAAATAATTTGTAAAGCACATGTTCTTTTAAAAGCTCTATGGTAAATAACTATGTTTGGCCCTATTAATAACCCTGATACAACAGTAATTGCAATGTTTAGTAAGTATAAGTTAATTTTCTCCATTTTCAAACCCCAATAGGTGATTTAACAAACTTTTAACATTGTTAGTTAACCTCAAACTTGTGAAACAACTATCAAGTGTGGTTTCAATTTTATGATTTAGGTAATAATTTTTAAACTAGTGGTTATATGATTCAGTAATAATATCATAATAGATTGATTTAATATTATGAATGTTCAAGATATAAGAAGCTATTGTAAAATGTTACAATAATAAAGCTAATTCCAGAATAAGCCTACCCACTAATAATATTAGTTATTTATAGGCATATTGGGGACTATGGTTACATTTGACCTAATTAACTCTTTGAATACAGTATTTTGATAAGATAAAACATTATTTATTTCAATATGACTAGTATCAAATCAACCTTTAGAGAAATCCTCTAAATAAACTGTAAATAGCAGCAATCATTCTTATTGATAGGCCACAATTTAATTATTAGTTCAGTACTATGTATGGTCCTTATACCTTATTCCTTTTTGTCCTTGAATACTCCCTTGTATTGGTTTATTGTTTGAATACTATCAATATATTAAAACCATACTGAATTATTACTTCAAAATTTCTTTTAATTAGATAATTGCTTCCTTACATGTAATGTTTTATTTGATCCCAGACCAAAGTGGGAATAGAACTGCAGATACATATTATACTAAAATCCAACATGACAGACAAATATGATGCCAACTAGTTGGATTAGATTTGAAAAAAGTTCTTCTCCTTTCTACATCTGATAAAAGCCATTTTCAGTGAGTTGCACTCTATTTCCTTCAATAATCAACTTTTCCAACATACATAAACAAACTTACTTGTAACCTTTACAAACAAACTTAGGCTACCTACAATATATTCAAGAATTACTGTAGCAGTTTTAAGATTTGATGTCAGGCCCTATTAATAACTCTAATATAACAGTAATTGCAATTTTTAGTGTGTATAAGTTAAATAATGTTCATCAATTCCAATCACTAGCAGGTGATTAAACTGTTAGAATTGTTGGTTAACCTCAAACTTGTAAAAAAACTATTTAGTGGTTTTACTTTCATGATTCAATACCTTTTAAGCTAGTGATTATATGATTCAGTAATAATAGATTGATTTAATATCATAGATGGTTATGATATAAAAGAAGTTATTGTAAAATTACTGAGGAATTTCTAATCTTAGTTATCGTACCAATTCCAAAGAGGAAAAACACTCGAAAATGTGAGGAATTCAGGACAATCAGTCTAATAGCTCATACAGCGTAAATCCTTTCAAGAATAATAAATAGAAGACTGTATGGAAGGTTGAATAACCAATAGGAGAGGAACAATATAGTTTCAGGTAGGGCGAAGGCACTAGGGAAGCAATCGGCTTGTTAAGAAGTATTGGAGAGAGATTTGTAGAGAAACAGAGAGAGGTTTTTGTGACATTTGTGGATCTGGAAAAAGAATTTGACAGAGTCAGATGGGACCGACTTATGGATACTCTGAAAAGAAGAGGTGTGGAATGGGAGGAGAGGAGACTAATCAGGAACCTGTATGTCAACCAGACCAGCAGAGTGAGAATAGAGGGTGAAATTGGAGAAGAGAGTAGAATAGGAAGAAGAGTGAGACAGGGATGTTGTATGTCACCAATCCTATTCAACGTCTACCTAGAGGATATATTGCAGGAGTGTTTGAATGGCAAAAGAGGAGTCAGCATTGGAGGAAGACACATAGAGCGCATAAGATTTGCAGATGATATGGCGATCCTGGCTGATAGCTGGACAATGATGAATGGAATGTGAGAGATGTGAATGAGGCTTGTGAGAGGTATTGAATGAGGATAAACGTCAGGAAGACAAAGTGCATGAGAATTGGTGCAGGGAAAGCAAGAATGGGGAATGCTGTACTGGAGGGTGAACAGTTGGAACAGGTATCATCTTTCAAGTATTTAGGAAGCATAATGGAAGAGGATATGAAATGCAACAAAGAAATCAAAGTAAGAATTGCTATGGCAAAAACAGCATTCAATAAGAAAAAGAGAATTCTTTGTAGCCAACTGGACAAGACAATAAGGAAAAGGCTAATAAAGTGCTATGTTTGGAGTGTGGCACTGTATGGTGCAGAAACTTGGACGCTGAGAAAGGAGAATAAGAGGAGGCTAGAGGCATTGGAAATGTGGATATGGAGAAGGATGGAGGGGATCAGTTGGAAGGATAAAGTTACAAACGAGGTGGTGTTGAGGAGGGTTGGGGAAAGATGGAGTCTGCTGGATGTGATAAAGGGAAGAAAGAGGAGATGGCTGGGACATTGGATGAGACGGCAATGCTTGTTGGTGGATGCCATGGAGGGGACCATTCAGGGAAGAAGAGGAAGAGGGAGAAGAAGATACAAAATGTTGGACGACATCAAGGAGGGGATGAGCTCTACTATACAACGAAGCGACTGGCAGAGAATAGAAGAGAGTGGAGGGCTGCTGTGATAAATAGAAGGACCTGCTTACGAGCAGAAAACTACAGATACAGATTGTAAAATGTTACAATAATAGAACTATTTATAACACCATAATAGGCCTACTCACACTAATTATTACGTAGTTATATTTATTAGGGACTAGAGTTACATTTGAACTAAATTTTTTTTTCAAATATTTTGATTAGATTAAAGCATATTTATACCAACATGACCAGTATAAAATCACCCCCTTGAGAAATACTTTACTTTAAATAAATTGTAAATAGGAGCAATCATTCTCATTGATAGGCTACAATTTGATAATTAGTTCAGTACTATGTAAGGTCCTTGAATACTCTCTTGTATTGGTTCATTGTTATATTATTTAATATCACTTATTAAATCCCTCCTAATTAGAAAATCGCATTCATCCATTTAATGTCATACATCATATGTCAGTATCATCCAACTGATAATCAGCATCACGGTGGTTTGGTTTTTTATTAAATATAAAATTTTGTTATTCATTATATCCACTGATTATTATTTGCAGCTAGTTTTATAATTGTATGGAATTATCATCCAATATTAATATGTCAGTATTATCCAACTGATAATCAGCATCACGGTGGTTTGGTTTTTTATTAAATATAAATTTTTTGTTATTCATTATATCCACTGATTATTATTTGCAGCTAGTTTTATAATTGTATGGAATTATCAAATTTGATTGTAATGAAAAATGAGAACAATAAATTTGAATTTGAATTTGTTTCATTTGATTTCAGGCAAAGGTGGGAATAGAACTGCAGACGCATAAACTAGAATTCACCATGACAGACGAATATGCTGCCAAACTACAGTTAGATTGGATTTAAAACTCCTTTCTACATCTGATGGAAACCATTTTTAGTAAGTTGCACTCTACTATTTCCTTCAAGAATCAATTCTTTCACCATTCCTAAACAACTTGCTTTACAACATCAAAAACAACTTCATAAACAACCTTTACAACCAAACTTCCCTACAATATTTATTCAAGAATTACTGAAGCAGTTCTAAGATTTTAAAATGATAACTTTTTAATTGAATAGGCTCAGATTTTTAATTTCATATGAAGCGAAATTTTTTTGTAGAACTAGCTGCAAATTAGTAGCCTATAGTAATTTCCAAAGAACCATATTGGAGACTTGAGTCACGAGAAAAATTGGGTCAGAAGTGCAGCTGCAGAACTAAGTTACATAGTTCTATCAATGATTTATATGTTAGTATTAAGTTAATGTGAATGCTTGTAAAGATTAAATGTATCTTATGCCCCAAGTAACAAATAATATTTAGTCATCTATTTAAATTAACCTATTACAAACAGGCATTTGCTCTTAACAGTAAATTACCAAATTAGAATTATTGATTGAAAATTATTCCAAATATTGAGGTTATGAGTCAAAATTCATTGTTTCTCTAAAGATTTGCAATCTAGAAGAAGGAAGGAATTCCTTAGAACAAGAAACAATAATTCAATTTTTAAAATGCTCTTGTCTCAAAATTTCGAATTTTAGAATTATTGATTCATGTTCTAAGGTACAGTTTTAATGTTGGATATGTTTGAGAAGAAGTTTGATGAATGAGTGAACTGGCAGAAGTGTGAACCGCAGCTAGAGTCAGTTTAAGGTTGTGCAAAGGCTAAAAATAAAATTTATACTGGTGATATTTTTAAAATTTTTTTGGTTTGTAAATCATCAAGCTATCAAAATGAAAAGGTATTCTCAGGAAAACATTTTTTCCGATCATTACTTTTTGAGATATGAGAGCCTAAAGTTTAAATTTTTGTGACAGAACATCTAAAGTTCGGTAAAAGATAAATCCTTGAGATTTAGAGGATAGATTCTTCATAGTATTGTTGAACTATTTAAAAAAAATTTGAAAATATCCATTTAATAGGAAATACAAGGTTTTTGAGCCACTCTGTATCTATATAGAACAAGACAATTATTTATCATGAAAATATTGGTTGGTTCTGAATTATTTATCCTTTTGTGGAAATAATCACAAATCATAATATAAATATAATTTGGAGAGAATAGCAGGCTTTGCTCAAAACTATTTTATTCCCAAATTTTGATAATGAATAACATGTCCCAAAATGTTTTTATAATTTTACTGCTGAAAGTTCAAGTTCAATTTTCATTGATGTTTGAAAAAATATAGGTATAAAAATCAGAAATAGAATATAAATTGCCAGCAGGCCCTCTTTTTCATGTCTATATTGACTGGACTAATATGGTTGCAACTTTGAGCGAGTTAGTGTGAACGCATTACTGGGAAAAAACATACCTATGGTCTTTTTTCTTTAGGGCTACTCTTGAATACTATTTGATAATAAAAATTACTATTCTAATATTTTTATTTCTAAAAAGAAATATGCCAATTTTAAAATGGGTACTTGAATTTCTGTTTCTATTTACATACCTACAGGTATGGTTTGAAAAACAAATACGGCTATCTACTACAGTGCAGTGTAAATATTGCTAACATATAAAAATTCACATACAATAAAAATAAGTAGCCTAACATCCATATTTACATAACTAAAAATGTCATATATTCGACTATAAAGGAATAGCACATTCGCCCCTGGGTGGCACATATATGTGCCACATGACTAATCAAATCCTCCCAATGAAAATTAGATTTACTTCATATAGCCTATACCAGTTAATTAATACAGGATACTCTACACATTCCAAATCATATCACCTGTTGAAATGAATATTTCCTCAACAGTAATTTGAATTACTCTGGAAGATCGTTAAATTCCTCAAGATTTTTAAATTTCAGGGTATTTTTCACTCATGACACATATATGTGCCACTCGGTCTTTATATAGAATGGTGAGTGTAAACCAAGGATAAGTGTATAGCAGGTTGCCTCGATCGCGTTTACATAGCGGATGAGATGGCATGAGCCTACGTCAAACTCCGACCTCTCGGTTGGCAAACGCCGGCTTGCCATAAGAATTACATATAAAACACGGCGTCAAATATCACTTCCTCACATGAAAACCGCTGTATTGATAAAAAAATATGAATATGCTATTCAATTCAGAAAGGAACAAGCTCCACATCAATGTTTATTTTGAAAACATTAATTCATTTCGAAAAGTGTAGAAAGTCCTTGAATCTATCACTATATTCAATCGGTAAAACCTATTCATATCTGTGAAAAGGCTGGTAACTTATTTGTTCTGGACTTATTTTAAACAATAATATGACAAAATGAAGCGAACTTATTTAATTTTATGCTGGTTGTCCAATAATATTTAAAAATTATTGTTTCTTATTTGACAATTGTTTGTGAAAATTGATAGTTGTATTGTCACCCGGAATGCTAGTTGCAAGCATTTTTATTAATGATATTTCTTTAAGACTTTATTAATTGACATATACCTAGAACCAATTTAGCGAAATCATGAAACTGTTCACCATGGTTACAAGTTAATTTTAGAACGTTGGACTGTCTGGTTACTAATAATTATTTCAGTTGTCTACTGGAAAGCGTAGTGCCAACACATTGCTCTTGTATTGTGTTTTTGTTTCTGCTCAGTGCAGTATTATTATTATTATTATTATTGACGATTATAAGTATATTTTATTGATTATTTTCATGGGACACAAATTTACGAAGGAAATACCATATATTATTCACGGTAGTATGATATTTTTTATTTCAATGTGTCCATGGGATACTTATGAATGCAAAAACACTTGTGTAAAGCAAGAATAGATCTTAATCATAATTTAAATAGTTCAAAAAATTATAACTTCAAATAATATAACATTAATTATTCATGAAATTATTCAACTACCTTACAGTACAGTAGTGTAATGCGCTTAATTTTTTGATTTCAAACTGATGTGTGTTCACACATCAGTTTTGGCATAATAGCCTGGGGAAGCGCACCGCACACATACATAGAACAAATACTGATATTACAGAAGAAATCAATAACGATTATGAACTGTTTGCCATATGACGCTCACTGCAGGCCTCATTTCAGGCGGGACAGAATCTTTACAGTAGTATCCCTCTATATCTACAAGACAATTCTATATATAAAATAGTATATTTCGCACCTAGGGCCGAAAATGAGATATTTCCGGCTCGAAATCGGTTTTTAAGTCCGAGGCCATAGGCCGAGGACTAGAAAAGATTGAGAGCCGGAAATACATTTTTGCCCATGGTGCAAACGCTATTTTTCGCCACACCCAAAAAAAACTTCCCAATATATAAGAAATTAAAAAATAAATAAAATTCAAACAGCCTATTTTGATGGTTTGAATCTTGGTTATGACAACTCTCACTGTCAATTAATTTCAATATTACTAATCAATAATTCACAATAATGACCTATTTTTATACTATTAATATTAGGCGCGAGCTTTGCGCCCGGTGCAATATCATGGATAGATGGATGAATAGAATTTTCATTACTATTTTGAAATAATGTGATGAAAAAATTAATATAATTGCATATTTCACAGTTTTGTCTCAAAATATATCTAAAAAATTTATTGAAATTTAAATTACGGTAACTAATATAAAAAATAGGTAATAAAAGTCGAAATTCATCGACAAAAAAAAAAGTCATTGACCGAGATTCGAACCTAGATCATGTTTGTTATTCACTGAGCTTTGAGTTCTGACTGATGTTTTACACCTTTACGCTCTTGGCCATTCCGTACTGTTAAACGTTGGGGCCTGACTGATAACCCTTAGCATACACGTAATACTGTAATACTAGACTTCTAAAAAAGTTTACTTCACTCCTAAAAAGCATACCGTACAACAGACTCTGGCTCATGACTTATATTATTAAAATTAATATTATTATCTGTCTCACAATAAAATTTTCACTCTGAATTAAGTCAGATAACGTAGGCTATGTAGGCTACTATAATAATAGGGTATAGCGCAAATTTGAAGCCGGTTTGCTGGCATTTTCACAACAAAATATTGCTCTGAAAATAGTTAAATCATAGATAAAACATTCGAAGATTCAATCTTGAGTGGGCCTAATGTTTTCTCTATATGGTTTAATATTGAAGAAAAATTATCTAAAAGTTTTAATAATGAATTACGGAAAAATTACTAGGAATTTTTCAGTCAAGGCTGAGTTTCACCAGTAGGCTTACCTTAAACTTCAGATCTGTGCTGTATTTGCTTATTATTATTGTTGATTGTATTGCATTAAGAAGTGGAATTCGATAATAAAAAAGAAACAATTATTACTCTACCTCACTTTTAAATATTGATACAATTATTGTACTTTGAATTCAAATTCGATTCTTCACTTTTAAATACTTGCGATACGTACCTTTCTGACAATGGACAATGTAGCCAACATTATATTGTTGAGGCTATGGAGATATATCATCGTATTCTATTGTTTGATATCAAAAACACAATGATAAATATCAAATTATGAAACAGTAATTTATAAAATATATTATTATAGACATAATACCGCGATCCACGATACATAATTATATAGATTATTACAGTCATTATGAGATTATCTCCCTATGATTTTTGTGAGATCGGACACGATCAGCTGTTATTCAAGGTCATTTTACAGCCCTAGGGCCGTAAAGTTTTACCGGCCTGGTCGGAAAACAATCACTTTCGGCCTCCATATGACGCACGTAAACCAGCTCATTACATCCAAGTGTGGCGAAAAAGTATGTAACGGTTAGGCCATGTAGACACATTATACATGAACACAATACAAGAGGAAAAAACGATTACAACCTCCCATACAGTAGACTGCTAAAAACACAGAGACAGCCACATACACAGGGTTTCCGCTTTCATAACTGCCTGCCACACGATATAAAAAGTATAAAAGAGCCTAAACCATTTGAGCAAGCTCTAAAAAAATACTTTTTAGACAATCCACTCTATTCACTGAAGGAATTTCCAGTGAAGAGTGTAATTCAAAAGTAGCGACTTTCATTCGCTTCCTTGACATTCCCCTCATCCTTGTGATGTAGGTGGTGAAATAAAAATGGAAAAAAAAATAAATGAGATGTCCTCATGAAGGTCTAAGTCAACCACTTATGAGGGGTTGAAATTCAATTATGTATGTCAAAAGGTACAGTATTCGACCAATAAATCATCCTGAAAGTCACAGTATGTATATCAGTCTCCAACTTAGAAGTTTTTAAGCTACATAATCAGCATTCTGAGAATTGATTACCGAGAAATGTTATATTTTACTCATAATAACCTATTAAGTTATCCCACTAAACTGTACATTTCATATTTTACAGGACCAAGAGCAGAGAGACTACGCCTCATGAAGCTCAAATCGAGGACAATAGCAGTTCAAAGTAAAAATATATAATTAGTTATAAATTGAAAGTTCAATTTTTGTAATATTTATTAAAAATCATTGCATTTTATTGAAAATAATGTTTTCTTATTCACATTTTTGTCTCATATAGATATACTCTGAAGTTAAGCTTTAAAGGAAATAAACTAATATACATATCAATATATAATATTTTAATAAATATTCAAAGTAATAATTGATGTGTTACTCAGATGTATATGAACTGTATTCCATTTGAGGTGTTGCAAGCATAGAGGGCTGTTTGAACTAGAGCAGATTTGATTCAATCCATCGAATGGCGAGTGATTCATGCACTGATCCCTCTCAGGACAGTCTGCAAGCAGTTATTTGTTAGCAGAGGTCGATCTCGACTCAATCAATACAGCTACAGAGACACTTTATAGACTGCCCTGACAGGAGAGAATGAATAAGTAATTTGCCATTCACAGGAGAATTTTAAGGAATATTTCAATTTGAATAATATTAAAAATATAAAATATATATTAATAATCTGATTCAAGGCCAGTGCAATCCAATATCAATGCTTAATCATAATTCAAATTTCATCCAGAATTTGAAATAAATCTGTAATTCTTATTGTTCATGATTCAATTATTCTTCCAAACTAATACTCCAAGCTTATTATTGCCTTAATACTCTATTTCTATATACTCAGTGGAGGACATCCATACATTCTATATATAGATGAAATCTATATAATATATAGATTATAATATATATATATGGACTATATAATATATATTATATAGATTTCATCTATATATAGAATGTATGGATGTCCACTGAGTATAGAAATAGAGTATTAAGGCAATAGTAAGATTAGAGCATTAGTTTGGAAGAATAATTGAACCATGAATAATAAGAATTAAAGATTTATTTCAAATTCTGGATGGAATTTAAACTATGATTAAGCATTGATATTGGATTGCACTGGCCTTGAATCAGATTCATGATTCGAAGCTGAAAGAAGCTTACTTCAAGAGGGCAGTATGCCTTGAATCAGGATTTATTCACTCTAAACATCCAGCTTGAATCAGACTCTGATCTAGAATCACAATAGAATCGAGCTTGCATTTCGTGAAAAGTGTGCCAGGTGGCCTTGAATGGGGGGATTGCATCCAGCATGCGTTTCAAGCCTGAGTCAAGACTGCATCTCAATCCTGATTCGACCGTGCATCTCGGGCCTGAATCGAGCTCGCAACGCGACCTTGATTTTAGCTCGCAGCACCAGCCTGAATAGAGCCTGCATTTCGAGCTCGAAACTGGCTTGAACGATGTATAAACGGACTCTTGAATTTAACTCATTTTGAGCTAAACGCATGTGAATGAAATCTTGAATCAAGCCCTCACGTTTGACAAAACGAGCTTGTTTCGACTTCGATTCAAGTTTATTTTGCTGATTGGGCTTGGGACTCCCACATAAGAAAAATAAAAAAGTACCTTCTAAATTTATTAAAACATTTTATAGATTAAGAGAGTTCTTCACTGTATCTATTCTCTCCATGATGTATTTTGCTTTTTCAATTGTAGGTTGGAATATGGCATTTCTTGCTATGCTTCCACATTCATGTCACATTTTAAAAATCTTATAGTTCTACAAAATCTGTCATTAGGGTCATTTATGGTGCTAGTAGACGGGCTCATACTTTCCCTATGTTTAAATCATTGGGGATTCTCCCTTTCAGATATATGTATGTGTTGAAAGTTCTATCCCAGTCAGCAGTAAGGCTTGATTCAAGGCTTGAATTAGAAGCAGCCTCCACTTGTCAATAAAGGCTGAAGTTAAATCCAGCTGAAAACGATCTTGCTTGACATTCAACTCGAAGTCCCCTTGAATTTCCATACTAGAATCGAAAGCAGCATACCCTTGTTTTTCAAGGCTAACAAACTTGGTTGGAATTGAAATTTAATATGGCATGCTATGTATTCGTTCGAATTTAGCTTTTATTGCATGGGTCAAACAAGTGTTGACTTTGCCTTGAATTCCCCTTGTCAGTCGAAGCTAACAGTCTTGATTAGAATCGATCTTGAATATGGCTCTGTAGTATAACAAACATATGTTTTGAATTTGTTATTACTGTTACCAAGTCTCCAAACAAACTCATTCCAATTCAAAACCTGTATAGTTCAAGTTATTAAAAACTTTTCTCAAGGTATCAAATACTTATGTCGTGTTTAATCTCATTCCTATTACAATTTTAATAACTTGATATTGTAAAATGAATATGATACTAAAGCCAGACAAGTTTAGTGTGGATCCAAACTTATCAACTGCAAGCAAGGAATGGACACATTGGCACAAAACTTTTCAGAACTTCATAACTAGTATTGCACCACAATCATCAGACTCTGAAAAGCTCAAAACACTTATCAACTTCATCACTCCAGATATTTATGAGTACATAAGCGAAAGTGGTACGTATAATGATGCTATATCTACTTTAGGGAGAATCTATGTAAAACCTGTAAATGAAATATTTTCAAGACATCAACTATCTGCACGTCAACAACAGCCTGATGAGACTATTGATCAATATCTTCATGCCTTGAAACTATTGAGTAAGGACTGTGAGTTTAAAGCTGTGACAGCTGAAAGAAATAGGGATGATTATATTTGTGACACATTTATTGCTGGTATGAAGTCTCCTACAATTCGCCAGCGTTTACTAGAGAATGTTGCATTAACACTAGGAGAGGCATATAGTCAAGCCAGATCCCTGGAACTTGCATATGAACAATCATTAGCTTTCCAATCTTCATCCCAATCAAATGCAACTTCTTCCCAAAATACTCAAGCAAGCAATCAGAATACTGATTCAGAAAACTGTTTATTAGCTGCTGCTAAGAAAAAATGCTATTTTTGTGGTAATCTGAGACATCCTCGGGTCAGCTGCCCAGCTAAAAATACAATTTGTCATAATTGTGGAAAACAGGGGCACTTTGCTAAGGTCTGCAGGTCGAGTAAATTACAAACCAAAAAATCAAAAAAATCTAAAGATATTATGAACTCTATTGACCTAGCAGCTTCGCCCGGAGGATTGACAAAGAGTACAGTACAAGCCCTGGTTAATGGAAAATCTGTCTCTGCTTTGATAGATACAGGGAATTCTCTGAGTTTTATAAACAATTCTACTGCTCTTAACCTAGGTCTTCCTATAAGACCAGGTAGAGGTACTGTATCAATGGCGACTACATCAATCACATCCAATATAACAGGACAATGCTCAGTATATCTTGTCATTCTTGATCACTGTTACAAACAAGCAAATCTTTCGGTCTTACCAGAGCTTTGTGCGGATATAATTGTTGGACATGATATTTTGGAAAACCATGAAAGTATTAAAGTAGTTTTTGATGGAAAATAGCCGCAGTTAACCGTATGCAGCGTGGCAGCCTCAACTGTAGAACCGGTGTCATTATTTTCTAATTTAAAACCGGAATGTGAACCAATTGCAATCAAATATCATCGACACAGTATGGATGATTTGAAGTTTATTGAAAATGAAGTAAGTAAAATGCTTGAAGACGATGTTATAGAGCCCAGCATTTCTCCATGGAGAGCTCAAGCGTTAGTGGTTACAAATGAAAATCATAGAAAAAGAATGGTCATTGATTACTCCAAAACTATAAATCGTTTTACATTACTGGATGCTCACCCACTACCAAGAATCGATGATATAGTAAACAGAGTTGCAAATTATGAGTTTTTCAGTACTATCGACTTGAAAAGTGCATACCACCAAATTACGATAAGGAAAGAAGAAAAGCACTACACAGCATTTGAGGCATGTGGTCAACTCTACCAGTTTAAACGCATTCCGTTTGGGGTCACTAATGGAGTGGCAGTGTTCCAACGTGTAATTGACCAAGTTATACGGTCTGAACAGCTACAAGACACTTATGCTTACCGTGAAATAATTGGATCTGTGGTAAGCTGCATTGACCCTGAAGCACAATTATTCATTGTGGAAACAATGCATCTGAGAGCACCATTGCTGCTACTTTGACTCAATTGAACCGTCCAGTTGCATTCTTCTCAAGGATACTTTCACCAGCAGAACAAAGACATTCAAGTGTTGAGAAAGAAGCACAAGCCATTGTAGAAGCACTGCGAAAATGGCGTCACTACTTGGTTGGCAAACATTTCAAGCTATACTGATCAGAGGTCGGTAGCTTTTATGTTTGATAACAACCGTCATGGTAAAGTGAAAAATGAAAAGATAATGAGGTGGAAACTGGAACTGTCTTGTTTTCATCACGATATTGTATATAGACCTGGCAAAGATAATATGGCTGCTGATGCGCTGTCTAGAGTATGTTCTTCAATCCAAAATCAGAAAATCTATTAGTTGATTTACATGAGTCTCTATGCCACCCAGGCATAACACGGTTGTACCACTGAGTTCGGAGTAAAAACTTACCCTACTCAATTGATGAAATCAGACGTATAACAAACTCCTGCAAAGTGTGTGCTGCTGTCAAGCCCAAATTCTCCAAACACAAAGGGACTCTGATTAAAGCCACTTCTGCATTTGAACGGCTAAATATCGATTTCAAAGGCCCTCTGCCTTCATCAAGTCGAAATTGTTATTTATTGGTAATAGTAGATGAGTTTTCACGGTTCCCTTTTGCTTTCCCATGTCCAGACATGTCATCATCTACAGTTAAATCAAAACTGAAAACCCTGTTTTCTACGTTTGGGGTTCCTAGTTACATACATTCAGACAGAGGAACATCATTTATGAGTCAAAACTTGAAAAATTACCTAAACTCACATGGAATTGCAACTAGCAGAACCACTGCTTACAACCCAGCAGGTAATGGACAGGTTGAAAGATATAATGGTATTCTATGGAAAACGATTGAGCTAGCATTAAAATCACTTAATTTAGAAATAAATCAATGGGAGTCAGTTTTAGAAGATGCTCTTAGCTCAACAAGAACATTACTTTGCACAGCCACAAATCAAACTCCTCATGAGCATATGTTCTTACACCCACGTAGATCTGGAAACAATGGTGTTTCAGCTCCTTCTTGG
Organism: Nilaparvata lugens; assembly: GCF_014356525.2. Lineage (NCBI taxonomy): Eukaryota > Metazoa > Arthropoda > Insecta > Hemiptera > Delphacidae > Nilaparvata > Nilaparvata lugens. Next base: position 5,794,568 of record NC_052512.1, on the reverse strand, counting down.
CTTCTCAATTCCGGCCCTGTCTATTTAAAAAAATTCAATCGAACATCTAAATATGAGCCACTTGTTGAAGAGGTCCAACTTCTACATGGAAATGCTGAGTATGCATATGTAAAGCTACCTGATGGAAGAGAAACCACAGTATCAACACGTCATCTTGCTCCAGTTGGAGAGTACGAAAACAGAGATCACGAAGAACAAACCAATTCTGAAAATGATGAAAATTCTCAATTACCAACTTCCGAACCTGAACTTGAATACTTCCATAATCCTCAAGCAACCCAAAACCAAGAAAACGAAACTAGTACTACTGCCGAGAGTTTACAACCTAGACAACATACTACTGGACAAGAAAATCAAAATACATATCCAAGAAGAAGTTTTAGATATAGAAGACCTCCTAATTATTCGAATGACTACATTCATTAACTCTTTGGGGGAAGGAATGTAGTATAACAACATATGTTTTGAATTTGTTATTACTGTGACTAAGTCTCCAAACAAACTCATTCCAATTCGAAACCTGTATAGTTCAAGTTATTAAAAACCTTTCTTAAGGTATTAGATACTTATGTCGTGTTTACTCTCCTTCCTATTACAGGCTCGAAAGGTATTCATTCGAATTTAGCTTTTATTGCATGAGTCAAACAAGTCTTGACTCTGCCTTGAATAACCCTTGTCAGTTAAAGCAATACCTAAGTAATAGTAGGTATTGGTTAAAGCAGATTTGAATTGATCTTGAATATAGCTTGCTATGCATTCCCTTGAATTTTGTTTTATTGTGAGTGTCGAACAATCCTCGAGTAGCCTATTTTACATTGTCTTCTTTACATTGTCTATTTCTCATTGTCACTTCCAAAATCTCCTCTAATACAGGGGAGAGGAGATCAACCTGTAGTGTTCATCCCACACAGCACAAAAAGTATGAGAAAATGTTTATTAAATTAATAAATGTTTAAAATGTATAAATCCGATAAACGTTATGAAAACAACGTTTAACCCTCCAGTAGGCGCGCGGGGTACAGGTGTACCCCATACAGTTTTGATTACTCAGTAACTTTCTCAACCTGTCACCAGGGGAAGGTGTGCATTACAGTACCTTCAAACCAAATCTTCAGTTACAAGATACAAACGACTAGAAATGTAAACAGAAATTGATAGCTGAGTAATTATAGATTGAATTGATCTGGGGTACAAGTGTACCCCGCGCGCCTACTTGTGTTTTGGTTTGGGGAAACGAATAATATGTGTAATTTACTCATCAAAGGAATGTCTCAAGATGAGTCATCAGATGAGGACTAAATTTTTATGGAAAATGACAATCATGGTGATTGAAAAGATATTGTGATATAAAATATTCAATATTTCAATGCAGAAGAAGCACTTCAACAACCTTATGAGCTGATGATAAGATTCGGACATTGTTGAAGGGGATGATGATGTCGTTTTTGCATATTTTATACTTGGTGAGAGACAAGGATAGAAATGTTATGAGATGAAGAAATGAAATTCACTTCAAAAAAATGTGTAAAAAAACATTAGTCAGATTTCCTGGACCTGAAAGAGAGAATAGGGAAGTGGTTTTCGGAATTGAATTTTTCAATTTATTCATGTATGAGAAATTGATCCGACTGATAGTAACTTTAGGCTAACTGACATTTCCTATTCTTATGAGGAAATGCTAAATCAATTGATAATTCAAGCCATCCAAATTCACAATGTATAGTTTTCATGTTTATCTTGGACTAAAATTTTATATTAATTGTACACGTGAAATTCTAACCTTATTCTGGACTGTGTCACCTATAAATTTGGAAGAAAAATAGCACAAGGACTACCTTATCATTTTATCTACTAATTTTATCACATTAGTGTCATTAGCATTGTAAATAAATAGAATGAGCCATATAAATATGATTTGAACAATATTTTGTAAAGCGGGAATGAGTCTATATGTTGCATATATATTATTTTCTTGCATGTTCCCATTGCGAAAAATCACCTAAATCCAATAAATTTAGCTCAAGAAATGAATAATGAATGGAAGTAATTCTTTGTAATTATTTGTTACTTTGAAGAAAAAATTAGTTCTAGAAGCCTAAAGATTGAAAAAAATTCTAGACACAAATTTATTAAAGATCACATTTTTAAACTTTGTACAATATGGTCGTAGCTAGTTTCTTCATTGGGAACATAATCACACGTAGTAGTTCAGAAAAGGTGTATAAATGACCTCTTTATGTCATATTGAATCAAAATTCAACTCAAAAGATGATAAATCAATATATTTATTGTGGGGTACTGCTGTACCCCGCGCGCCTATCCACGTTATGAGAAACCACGCGCCTACTGGAGGGTTAATAAATGTTAGGAAATTTTACTAAAATGAACGTTTACTCTATAAACGTTTAATAAACGTCTAGAATGTATATTGCTGATAAACGTTATGAAAACAACGTTTGATAAACTTAGAAATGTTTACTAAAATAAATGTTAGAAAGGTTGGTACAGTATGGAATTTCTACAGTACCTACCCAGTCAACACACTAGTGAAAGTGTTAACACACTAAGTGAAAATGTTATAAGTGAAAATCAAACATTTTTTTCAGAAGGTGTCTCCTCCCCCCTCACCTGTGTAACTTAATCCCTAAAAATGTCTCAATTTAGGCTTTCTGACCAATAGGCCTAATTCCTAAGTGGAATTGAATTCCAATATCTTTCTATCTTCTTCAAAAATCGTCTCCAACTCACCGTTATCGAGATAAAGAAAATGTTTCACACAAATTAAGACTGAAATTTTTTTGAGTTTTCCAAAAAGTCACACTTTAAGCTTTTTCAATTCGGGTGCAGAATTGCAATTCAAATACTTTTTGTCTTTTGCGAAAATCGTCTAAAATGCACTGTTAATGATATACGGTAATTGACCTTTTGCGCTAAATCCAGAGGGACTTGGAATAAATTTGCCAGATGTTCAAGTTTCCCAAAAAAGTCGAAAAATTGTATTTCTAATCAATAGTTCGGATGCAGAATTGAATTTCAAACACTTTTTGTCTCTTGCGAAAATCGTCTAAAACATACTGTTGATGATATAATAGACCTTTTGCACTAATTTTAATCCAGATAGGGACTTGGGAAAAATTTGATCCCAAAAGTTTCCCAAAAATGTTCAAAAAAGCAGTCTTTTATCACTTATTCGGCTACAGAAATAGATTTCCAGCACTTCTTCTCAATGCAAAAATCCCGTCAGACAAGATTGATCAAATCCCGTTGATGGGCTACTAACGTTTAAAATTTTAAATGATTGGTAATTGATGATGGAAAATTTTGAAAAAAATAATTAACGATTCTGTTCATGTTATAAAGATTGTCCTAGAATTTCAAATGTTTCCATTCAAAATTGAAAAAGTTATATCATTTTTTCAAATTAGATTCCAGTTTGTGCTAAAAATCATGTCACACACCAAGCCTATGAAATAATTTTCAAGTTTTAAATTCAAATAATAATAATAAACTAGGTACTATTTTATTGATTCCAACATTATTTCAGTGGAAGCACAAATGTCCCCCATGAAGAAATCATTAATCCGTCCCAGAAATATGGACTGTTTCAATGTTAACAATAAAGGATTTGCATAATGACACTCTTAATAAGAGTTTTTTTAAAGATTGTCTATATCAATAACTTTGAAATTCCCGGGGTGATTCATGCTTGTGCGCTGCTACTGCGCTTGAGCGACAGCCATTAAAGATGTCCTGTCTCCTTCAGTTTTCAGTAGTTGAAGGTGAAGTTGGTTCGTTGTTTGTTTATCCTTCATTTTATCGCGTCATCAAGTTGATGAAGATTTTTGATTGCTTAAGGTCTTGAATTGAGGTAAGATCATTCATTTATGTCTAGGATATTTATTGATAGGTTTAATAGCATACAAAAGTTACCTACCAAACAAAGCTGTTTAGCCTAGTGATGGCAAAGCATTCCCCAGTCAAATTTGTAAAGCACATTTTGTTTTTAAAAGCACTATGGTAAATAATTGATATTATTTACTATTAATAAACCTGGTACAACATTAATTGCAATGTTTAGTGTGTATAAGTCAATTTTTTTTCAGTTTTAAACCCAAACAGTTGATTTAACCAACTGTTAACATTGTTGGTACCTTAAACTTGTAAAACAACTATCAAGTGTGGTTTCGATTTTATGATTTAGGTAATAATTTTTAAACTAGTGATTATATGATTCAGTAATATCATAATAGATTGATTTAATTATTATGAATGTTTAAGATATAAGAAGCTATTGTAAAATGTTACAATAATAAAGCTAATACCAGAATAGGTCTACCCACTAATAATATTAGCTATTTATAGACATATTAGGGACTATGGTTACATTTGACCTAATTAACTTTTTGAATACAGTATTTTGATTAGATAGAACATTATTCATCTCAATATGACTAGTATCAAATCAACTTCTTGAGAAATACTCTAAATAAACTGTAAATAGCAGCAATCTTTCTTATTGATAGGCTACAATTTAATAATCAGTTCAGTACTATGTAAGGTCCTTGAATACTCCCTTGTATTGGTTTATTGTTTTAATACTATCAATTTATTAATACCATACTTAATTATTACTTCAAAATTTCGGTGTAAATGCACGTCCAGTGCCAACATACCTGTCATCAAATTTTTGGTTTGGATCGATTATTAAGTATGCTATTTCGAGCACAAAATCACAAAAATTAAACGGCGGTCACTATTGTTTTTGAAATAAATTAAGTTCGAAGTAGCACAGTTTTACATGCATTTAACCTATGAGTAGCAGCCATTTTGATTATTGAAATCATCAAATTATGATATTCCTAATCTGAGTTTTCCTAACCCAAAGCTTTTCCTAACCTAAGCTCTATTAACCTAAAGCTTTTCCTAACCTTAGCTACTTATGGTTGCTACTTATAGCATAGGTTAAATGCATGTAAAGTTATGCTACTTTAAACTTAGTTTATTTTGAGAACAATAGTGACCGCCATTTAATTTTTTGATTTTGTGCTCAAAATATCATACTAAATCGATCCCAACCAAAAATTTGATGACATATATGTTGGCACTGGACGTGCACTTTAGCCAAAATTTCTTTCAATTAGATAATTATTGCTTTCATACATGTTCCATTTGATTTTAGACGAAGGTGGGAATAGAACTGCAGATACATATTATACTAAAATCCACCATGACAGATGAATATGATGCAAAGGATTAGATTTGAAAAAAGTTCTTCTCCTCTCTACATTTGATGAAAGCCATTTTCAGTAAGTTGCACTCTATCTCCTTCAATAATCAAATTTTTCAACATACATAAACAAACTTAGGTACTTGTAACCTTAACAAACAAACTTAGGCTACCTACAATAGCCTATATTCAAGAATTACTGGAGCAGTTTTAAGATTTTATGTCAAGCCCTATTAATAACCCTAATATAACAGTAATTGCAATTTTTAGTGTGTATAAGTTGAATGTTTATCATTTTCAAACACTAAGGCCCGGTTGCCCAAAAGCCGGTTGAATTTTATTCGTGATTAATTCTGCAAGAGCGGAAAATGCGTTTTTGAAAAAATTGCTTCTCTGATTGGTTCTCGTGAAGTTAATCACGGTTAAAATTTAACCGGCTTTTGTGCAACCGGGTCTAACAGTTGATTAAACTGTTACAATTGTTGGTTAACTTCAAACTTGTGAAAAACTATTAAGTTAGTGATTTTAATTTTATGATTCAATACATTTTAAGCTAGTGATTATATAATTCAGTAATATTATAATAGATTGATTCAATATCATGGATGGTTATGATATGAAAGAAGCTATTGTAAAATGTTACAATAATAGAACTATTCATAACACCATAATAGGCCTACCTACTAATTATTAGTTATATTTATTAGGGACTATAGTTACATTTTTGTTAGGGACATGAACTAAATTTTTTTTTAATATTTTGATTAGATTAAACCATATTTATTCCAATATGACCAATATAAAATAACCCCCTTGAGAAATACTTTTAATAAATTGTAAATGGAAGCAATCATTCTCATTGATAGGCTACAATTTGATAATTAGTTCAGTACTATGTAAGGTCCTTGAAAACTCTCCTGTATTGGTTTATTGTTATATCATTTACTATCACTTATGAAATTCCTTTCATACATTTAATGTATCATTTGATTTCAGGCAAAGGTGGAAATAGAACTGCAGACGCATATACCAAAATCCACCATGACAGACGAATATGCTGCCAACTACAGTTTTAGATTTAAAACTCCTTCCTACATCTGATGGAAACCATTTTCAGTAAGTTGCACCATACTATTTCCTAATCACTGAAGCAGTTTTAAAATTTTAAAATGATAACTTTATAATTGAATAGGCTCAGATTTTTAATTTCATATGTAGCAAAAATTTATTGTAAAACAAGCTGCAAATTAGTATAGTAATTTCCAAAGAACCATATTGGAGACTTAAGTCACAATAAATCTCAATAATGTTGGATATGTTACAAGAAGTTTGATGAATGAGTGAACTGGAAGAAGTGTGAACCGCGGCTATAGTCGGTTTAAGGTTGTGCAAAGGCTAAAAATAAAATTTATACTGGTGATATTTTTCAAAGTTTTTCGGTTTGTATATCATCAACCTATCAAAATGAAAAGGTATTCTCAGGAAAACATTTTTTCCGATCATTACTTTTTGAGATATGAGAGCCTAAAGTTTGAATTTTTGGGACAGAACATTTAAAATTCGGTAAAAGATAAATCCTTGAGATTTAGAGGATAGATTCTTCATAGTATTGTTGAACTATTAAAAAAATATTTTCTGAGAATATCCATTTTATCGAAAATACAAGGTTTTTGGGCCACTCTGTATCTATATAGAACAAGACAATTATTCATCACGCAAATATTGGTTGGTCCTGAATTTATTTATCCTTTTGTGGATACAATCACAAATCATAAAAATATAATTTGGAAAGAATAGCAGGCTTTGCCCAAAACTATTTTATTCCCAAATTTTGATAATGAATAATATGTCCCAAAATGTTTTTATAATTTTACTGCTGAAAGTTCAAGTTTAATTTTCATTGATGTTTAAAAAAATATAGGTATAAGAATCAGAAATAAAATATAAATTACTAGCAGGCCCTCTTTTTCATGTCTATATTGACTGGACTAATATGGTTGCAACTTTGAGTGAGTTAGTGTGAACGCATTACTGGGATAAAACATACCTATAGTATTTTTTCTTCAGGGCTACTTTTGAAAAATACTTGAGAATAGAAATCAAAGAAAAATAAAAATAATATTATTCTAATATTTTTATTTCTAAAAAGAAATATGCCAATTTTAAAATGGGTACTTGAATTTCTGTTTTTATTTACATACCTACAGGTATGGTTTGAAAAACAAATACGGCTATCTACTACAGTGCAGTGTAAATATTGTCTAAAACGCTAACCTTGCTAACATATAAAAATTAACATACAATAAAAATAAGTAACATCCATATTTACATAACCAAAAATGTCATATATTCGACTATAAAGGAATAGCACATTCGCTCCTGGGTGGCACATATATGTGCCACATGACTAATCAACTCCTCCCAATAAAAAATAAGGTTGACTTCATATATACCAGTCAATTAATACAGGATACTCCACACATTCCAAATCATATCACCTGTTGAAATGAATATTTCCTTCACAGTAATTTGAATTACTCTGGAAGATCGTTAAATTCCTCAAGTTTCTCAAATTTCAGGGTTTTTTCACTCGTAACACATATATGTGCCACTCGGTCTTTATATAGAATGGTGAGTGTAAACCAAGGATAGTGTATAGCAGGTTGCCTCAATCGCGTTTACATACGCGGATGAGATGGCATGAGCCTACGTGGCAAACGCCGGCTTCCCATGAGAATTACATACAAAACACCGCGTCAAATATCACTTCCTCACATAAAAACCGCTGTATTGATGAAAAATATGAATATGCTATTCAATTCAGGAAGAAACAAGCTCCACATCAATGTATATTTTGAAAACATTAATTCATTTCGAAAAGTGTAGAAAGTCCTTGAATCTATCACTATATTCAATCAGTAAGACCTATTCATATTTGTGGAAAGGCTGGTAACTTATTTGTTTTGGACTTATTTTAAACAATAATATGACAAAATGAAGCGAACTTATTTAATTTTATGCTGGTCGTCCAATAATATTTAAAAATGATTGTTTCTTATTTCACAATTGTTTGTGAAAATTGATAGTTGTATCGTCGCCCGGAATGCTAGTTGCAAGCATTTGTATTAATGATATTTGTTTAAGACTTTATTAATTATTAATTATTAATTATTAGCGAAATCATGGAACTGTTCACCATGGTTACAAGTTATTTTTAGAACGTTGAACTGTCTGGTTACTAATAATTATTTCAGTTGTCTACTGGAAAGCGTAGTGCCAACACGTTGCTCTTGTATTGTGTTTTTGTTTCTGCTCAGTGCAGTATTATTATTATTATTATTATTATTGACGATTATAAGTATATTTCATTGATTATTTTCATGGAACACAAATTTACAAAGGAAATACCATATATTATTCACGGTAGTATGATATTTTTTATTTCAATGTGTCCATGGGATACTTATGAATGCAAAAAACACTTGTGTAAAGTAAGAATAGATCTTAATTATAATTTAAATAGTTCAACAAATTATAACTTCAAATAATATAACATTAATTATTCTCTTCAATGTTTGATACCATTACGAACTGCTTGTTAAATAATCACTTTGAACAATTAATTACGACATAGCAGTCAGGTACCTGACTGCTATGTCGTAATTAATTGTTCAAAGTGATTAATTATTCATGAAATTATTCAACTACCTTACAGTACAGTAGTAAAATGCGCTTTATTTTTTGATAAAATAACAGCATTAAAGTCATTAAAAGTCATGATTATCTATTTTTTTATCATAATTGGGATAAATAAAAATCTCTATAATGTTTAAATGATGTTCATATATTCTTAGGGCTTATCTAGACTGTTTATTTTTGTGATAAAGCTAGGCAACCGTTGATGGGTTCGCATTGCTATGTTTCAGGAGTTGTTGATAAAATAAAGTTAATATCCTGAAATTCCTAAAGAAGCTGTTAGTTCTTTCCACAGACTTCATAAGGATGAAATCTCTAAATGAGAATAGAATCTGTTTGAGAGGAAGAACTTAAACGATGTAGAAAAAACTAGTAGAAAGTACAAAAACGTATTTGAAATGGTATTATCAAATCAAATTGTGTGTTCAAACGATTTGTTTTAGACTCGTCGGTAACATTTATAGGATTTTTACTGAAAATTAGTTTGATATTGTTTCAAAGGGGATAAAATGCTGAACATTTTAATGTCAATCACTTCTATGTAAAGTTGATGATT